>NC_042619.1:52201900-52345453 GCF_901001135.1 Rhinatrema bivittatum | reverse complement strand
TTCCTAAGATTACTCCTGAGTCTACCACCTTTCACCCTCACCATGATCCCTTGTTCCAGAGCTTCCTATCTGTTGAAAGTGGCTCGCCTCCTGTGCATGGAATCCTTTGGGATATTTAAATGTCTGTATCATATCTCCCCTATCTCGCCTTTCCTCTAGGGTATGCATGTTTAAATCTTTAAGTCTAGCCCCATAGGCTTTAGAATGAAGACCACTAAACATTTTAGTAGCCAGCCTCAGGACTGACTCCATCCTTTTTATATCCTTTTGAAAGTAAATTCTCCAGAGTTGTACATAGTATTCCAATGAGGTCTCACCAGGGACTTACACAGGGGCAATATCACCTCCCTTTTTCTGCTGACCATTCCTTTCCTTATGCAGCCAAGTATCTTTCCGGCTTCTGCCATAGATAAAGCCACTTGTTTGGCCACCTTAAATCATCAGATACAATCACCCCCAGATCCCGCTCTTTCTTCGTGTTTAGAAGAATTTCACCTCCAATGATGTACTTCTCCCTTGGGATTTTTCATCCTAAGGGATAAATTTTAAAAGTGTTGCTCATGTGAAAAGACCCCTATATGCATTATATGGGCCGTGCATTAGCAATGCATATTTTAAAAGTCACAAAATATGTACATATATGTGTGTGCATCAGTAAAAAAAAAAAAAGCAGCGGAGTTGGGGTATGTCAGGGGCATTCCAGGTTGAGGCCAAAAATTACACGTTTAAATCCATGTTTACTTCTGCTCTTGATAAGAACATGCCATACTGGGTCAGACCAATAGTCCATGAAGCCCAGCAACCTGTTTCCAATCCAGGCCACAAGTACCTGGCAAGTACACAAAAACCAAGCTATCCCATACTACCGATGCCAGCAATAGCAGTGGCTATTTTCTAAGTCAACTTCATTAATAGCAGGTAATGGACTTCTCCTCCAAGAACTTATCCAAACCTTTTTTAAACCCAGCTACACGAACTGCACTAACCACATCCTTTGGCAACAAATTCCAGAGTTTAATTGTGCATTATGTGAAAAAGAACTTTCTCCGATCAGTTTTAAATGTGCACATGCTAATTTCATGGAGTGCCTCCTAGTTCTTCTATTATCCAAAAGAGTAAATAACCGATTCATATTTACCCAATCTTGACCTCTCATGATTTTAAACACCTCTATTATATCCCCCCCTCAGCTGTCTCTTTTCCAAGCTGAACAGTCTTAACCTCTTTAGTCCTTCCTCACAGGGGAGCTGTTCCATCTGCTTTATCATTTTGGTTGCCCTTGTCTGTACCTTCTCCATCGCAACTATATCTTTTTTGAGATGCGGTGATCAGAATTGTATACAATATTCAAGATGCGGTCTCACCATGGAGCGATACAGAGGCATTATGACATTTTCCATTTTATTCACCATTCCCTTCCTAATAATTCCTAACATTCTGTTTGCTTTTTTGACTGACGCAGCACACTGAACCGACGATTTCAATGATCTACTACGATATCTAGATCTCTTTCTTGGGTGGCAGCTCCTAATATGGAACCTAACATTGTGTAACTATGCATGGGTTATTTTTCCCTATATGCATCACCTTGCACTTATCCACATTAAATTTCATCTGCCATTTGGATTCTCAATTTTCCAGTCTCACAAGGTCTTCCTGCAATGTATCACAATCCGCTTGTGATTTAACTACTCTGAATTATTTTGTATTATCTGCAAATTTGATTATCTCACTCGTCGTATTCCATTCCAGAACATTTATAAATATATTGAAAAGCATGGGTCCCAGTACAGATCCCTGAGGCACTCCACTGCCCCCTCCACTGAGAAAATTGTCCATTTAATCCTACCTTTTGTTTCCTGTCTTTTAACCAGTTTGTAATCCACGAAAGGACATCACCACTTATCCATGACTTTTTACTTTGCCTAGAAGCCTCTCATAAGGGATTTGTCAAATGCCTTCTGAAAATCCAAATACACTATACCTACCGGTTCATCTTTTTCTACATGTTTATTAACCCCTTCTAAAAAGTGAAGTAGATTTGTGAGGCAAGACTTGCCTGGGTAAAGCCATGCTGACTTTGTTCCATTAAACCATGCCTTTCAATATCTTCTGTGATTTTGATATTTAGAACACTTTCCACTATTTTTCCTGGCACTGAAGTTAGGCTAACTGGTCTATAGTTTCCCTGATTGCGTCTAGAGCTTTTAAATATTGGGGTTATATTAGCAACCCTCCAGTCTTCAGGTACAATGAATGATTTTAATGATAGGTTATAAATGTTTACTAATAGATCTGAAATTTCATTTTTTAGTTCCTTCAGAACTCTGGGGTGTATACCATCCGGTCCAGGTGATTTACTACTCTTAAGTTTGTCAATCAGGCCTACCACATCTTCTAGGTTTATCATGATTTGGTTCAGTCCATCTGAATCATTACCCATGAAAACCTTCTCTGGAATGGGTATCTCCCCAACATCCTCTTGAGTAAACACCAAAGCAAAGAAATCGTTTAATCTTTCCGCGATTGACTTATCTTCTCTAAGTGCCCCTTTAACCCATCGATCATCTAACAGTCCAACTGACTCCCTCACAGGCTTTCTGCTTCGGATATATTTTAAAAGATTTTTACTGTGAGTTTTTGCCTCTACTGCCAACTTCTTTTCAAATTCTCTCTTAGCCTGTTTTATCAATGTCTTACATTTAACTTGCCCACATTTATGCTTTAACCTATTCCTTCTGTTGGATCCTTCTTCCAATTTTTGAATGAAGATATTTTGGCTAAAATAGCCTCTTTCACCTCACCTTTTATCCATGCTGGTAATCATTTTGCCTTCCTTCCACCTTTCTTAATGTGTGGAATACATCTGGACTGTGCTTCTAGGATGGTATTTTTTAACAATGTCCACATTTTATCTTTGTAGTTGCTCCTTTCAGTTTTTTTTCTATTTTTCACATTGTATCAAAGTTTCCTTTTGATAGTTTAGCACTAGAGCCGTGTATTTGCTGATACTGTCCCCCCTTCCAATCATTAATTCAAATTTGATCATATTATGATCACTATTGCAAAGCTGTTACCTCTCTCACCAAATCCTGTGCTCTACTGAGAATTAGATCTAAAATTGCTCCCTCTCTCGTCGGTTCCTGAACCAATTGCTCCATAAAACTGTCATTTATTCCATCCAGGAACTTTATCTCTCTAGCATGTCCCGATGTTACATTTACCCAGTCAATATTGGGGTAATTGAAATCTCCTATTAACATAGAAACATAGAAACATAGAAATGACGGCAGAAGAAGACCAAACGGCCCATCTAGTCTGCCCAGCAAGCTATGCACTTTATCCATTTTTTCCCCTTTTTTTCTCTCCCACCTGTACTATTGGCTTCCAGTATCCTCCAGCCCTAATTCCCCTCCACCCCACCACCAATTTAGAGAGCAGCGCCGTATCTGCATCCAAGTGAACGTCCAGCTCAATTAGGGGTAGCAACCGCTGTAACAAGCAGGCCATACCCTTACCCCATACTCTTACCCACCCCTGTTTTTATTTTTTTGTTTGTTTTTTTGTTTTTTGTTTTTTGTTTTTTTTGGAGATAGCAGCCCTCCATCCTTCCGCTCCATGAAGGTGGAACACCAACTACTGGACACTGGCATTCCCGCTCCGTGAATGCCTCTGTGGCTACTGGCCGCTCCGTGCAGTGTTTGAATGCCTCTGTGGCTACTGCCTCTGTGCCTACTGCCGCTCCGAATTATTACTGCACTACCAATTTGGTTAGCTTCCCTAATTTCTCTTAGCATTTCACTGTCCCTCTCACAATCTTGGCCAGGCGGGCAAAAGTATCCTCCTATCACTATACTCTTCCCCAACACACAAGGTATTTTTACCCATAAAGATGTGATTGTGCATTTAGTCTCATGCAGGATCTTTATCCTGTTGGACTCCATGCCATCCTGGACATAAAGCGCCACCCCCCCGCCAAGATGTTCTTCTCTGTCATTACAATTTAAAATTCACCTTCTAGCGTGTAGTTTATATGTAGGGATCTATAGCAACCTGGCTTGGTCTTTTTTCCTAATAGTTGGAGTATTGTTTTTTTTAGGACCTTGTGTAATATTTGTAGTGTTGTCTTTTCATATACACTTTAATTCAGATTGTTTTGCTAATCTCTAACTAATCCGTTTGCACAGATCTATAAAGCATTTGTTTCTTATGAGCAAATAATCAAGTTTTGTTCATTTCTCAGTAAAATTCAATGGTGTTATATGCTTTGATGCTGGGCAAGTGATTGAGCTGAAGGGCTTACAGCCTTAAGCATTACAAAATCTGATCCTTGCAGAGCTCCACAGGTAGTATTACATAAAAGAGGATTTTACACGGCTTCACTGCAAGGTTACATATACAATTATAACAACAGATTTTACATGAAAAATGACATCCAAGTTCAGTCTTCCGAGGGTAAAAATATCACTGACATCATGCATATTATATTTACATGCACTACTGTGGAGCCAACCATAAAAAACTCTGCAAAAAGACAGTTGGAACTCTTATGGCATTAGGTCTATTGTACTGTGTATTGGGTATGGCCTTGGCCCTCAGAAAGCCATGAGTAAATTGAATTACAATTACAATATAGTAAATTATCCATACCAAAACAGCACTCAAACAGTAGCAACCCTACCTATGAAAAGGCAACACTGCAAATACTACACCAAGCTTTAAAACACCAGTATACCATCTATTAGGAAAACAGAACATAGGGATCTATAGCAGCCTACACAGAAACTGCATGCTAGCCAGAATACCTCACATCGGTAACATATGCAGAACATAAACAGACCCTCACCAAACATAGAATAAAGAGATCATAAAGTATAAATAGAAATGTACAGACAAAACCTGAACTAGAAACCATATCAAGCCAAACTGTGTATGCAGTGCAACTGTGGAAAAAATAGAATCAACACCATTCCTTATAAATCATCAAACAATAAAATCAAGAAATATAAAAACATCAAACATACATATTTCAAAACAGTTGATGAATAGAATATCCAATAATTATTTAATAATTAATTCTTTATTAGTTTAATTCATATTTACAAGAAACATGAAATAATCAGAAATGAAAAATTATATATATATATATATATATATATATACACATATACACACACACACATATATATATTGGTATAAACATAAAAGAAATTAACTTAAATCACATTAAACCAATATAATCCACATAATTGCAGTTGTCTGTGATTACAATCTCTACCAATATCCCAACACGTAGTCCAAATGTATTCCACGCATTAAGAAAGGTGGAAGAAAGGCAAAACGATTACTGGCATGGTTAAAAGATGAGGTAAAAGAGACTATTTTAACCAAAAAAAATCCTTAAAAAATTTGAAGAAGGATCCACCTGAAGAAAATAGGAAAACAATTAAGCATTGTCAAGTTAAGTGTAAAACATTGATAAGACAGCGAAGAGAGAATTTGAAATGAAGTTGGCTTTAGAGGCAAAAACTCATAATAAAAAACTTTTTAAAATTTATCCGAAACAAGAAATCTGTGAGGCATGTTGGTTGGACCATTAGATGACCGAGGGGTTAAAAGGGCTCGAAGGGAAGATAAGGCCATTGCAGAAAGACTAAATTAATTCTTTGCTTCTGTGTTTACTAATGAGGATGTTGGGGAGATACCAGTTCCGGAGATGGTTTTCAAGGGTGATGAGTCAGATGAACTGAACCAAATCACTGTGAATCTGGAAGACGTAGTAAGCCAGACTGACAAAAATAAAGAATAGCAAATCATCTGGACTGGATGGTATGTATCCTAGGGTTCTGAAGAAAACTCAAAATGAAATTCAGATCTATTAGTTAAAATTTGTAACCTATCATTAAAAGCATCCATTGTACCTGAAGACTGGAAGGTGGCCAATGTAACCCCAATATTTAAAAAGGGCCCAGGGGCAATCCGGGAAACTATAGATCAGTGAGCCGGACTTCAGTGCTGGGAAAAATAGTGGAAACTATACTAAAGATCAAAATCACAGAGCATATAGAAAGACATGATTTAATGGAACACAGTCAACATGGATTTACCCAAGGGAAGTCTTGTCTCACAAATCTGCTTCATTGCTTTGAAGGGGTTAAAAAACATGTGGATAAAGGTGTACTGGTAGATGTAGTGTATTTGGATTTTCAGAAGGCGTTTGACAAAGTCCCACATGAGAGGCTTCTAAGAAAACTAAGTCATGGGATAGGAGGCGATGTCCTTTTGTGGATTACAAACTGGTTAAAAGACAGGAAACAGAGAGTAGGATTAAATGGTCAATTTTCTCAGTGGAAAAGGGTTAACAGTAGAGTGCCTCAGGGATCTGTATTTGGACCAGTACTTTTCAATATATTTATAAAATGATATGGAAAGGAATACGACGTGTGAGGTTATCAAATTTACAGATGATACAAAATTATTCAGAGTAGTTAAATCACAAACGGATTGTGATACATTGCGGGAGGACCTTGCAAAACTGGAAGATTGGGCATCCAAATGGCAGATGAAATTTAATGTGGACAAGTGCAAGGAAAAATAACCCTCATTGTAATTACAAGATGTTAGGTTCCATATTAGGAGCTACCACCCAGGAAAAAGATCTAGGCATCATAGTGGATAATACTTTTGAAATCGTTGGCTCAGTGTGCTGCAGCAGTCAAAAAAGCAAACAGAATGTTAGGAATTATTAAGGGAATGGTTAACAAAACGAAAATGTCATAATGCCTCTGTTTTGCTCCATGTTGAGACCGCACCTTGAATATCGTGTACAATTTTGGTCTCCGCATCTCAAAAAGATATAGTTGCGATAGAGAAGGTACAGAGAGGTGTGACCAAAATGATAAAGGGGATGGAACAGATCCCCCTATGAGGAAAGGCTGAAGAGGTTAGGACTTTTCAGCTTGGAGAAGAGATGGCTGAGAGGGAATATGATAGAGGTCTTTAAAATCATGAGAGGTCTTGAATGAGTAGATGTGAATCAGTTATTTACACTTTTGGATAATAGAAGAACTAGGGGGCAATCCATGAAGTTAGCAAGTAGCACATTTAAGACTAATCGGAGAAAATTATTTTTTACTCATCGCACAATTAAGCTCTGGAATTTGTTGCCAGAGTATGTGGTTAGTGTAGTTGGGTTTAAAATGTTTTGGATAAGTTCTTGGAGGAGAAGTCCATTAACTGCTATTAATCAAGTTGGCTTAGGGAATAGCCACTGCTATTAATTGCATCAGTAGCATGGGATCTTCTTGGTGTTTGGGTAATTGCCAGGTTCTTGTGGCCTGGTTTGGCCTCTGTTGGAAACAGGATGCTGGGCTTGATGGACCCTTGGTCTGACTCAGCATGGCAATTTCTTATGTTCTTAACAGCCATTATTTATCCAACAGATTTACCCAGTAAGAAAGCTTCCAAATGTAATGAATCTACAAATGCTAACTTACGCCTCTGAAATGTAATGATACATTTACTTGGAAACCGTAAATAAAACAAGGCACTAATAGAGAGAACATGAGGTTTTAATTTGAGAAATTGCTTCCTTCTGATGTGCGTCTCCCTCAAAACATCTGGAAAAACCAATACCTTATGACCACAAGATAAAGACTCCTTATATTTAAAATATTACTTAAAAATATTTCCCTCTGAGTGGTCAATGAAAAAGAAACTACAAAAATGGTTCTCGTGGGGACACTATGGTCAGAAGTCTGCAAAAATGAAGATTGATTTGGACTGGGTAGAGAAAGCAGAACATCTACCTCCTATGTCCCATTGCCTGAAGCCCTCTTTTTATCAGATATATAATAAGAATTATTGATCAAGTATATCTTCTCAGGGAGGAATTGCAATACTTCAATCACATATTTCTTAAAGTATTCCTCGCCTGAAATCAGGCGGGAAATAGGAAAATTCAACAAGCGAAGGTTATTAGACCTAAGTTAGTTTTCCAGTAATTCACATTTAGAGTAAAGAAGAATTCTATCTTTAATTCCTACCGTGGACACTGACTGCAATTTAGAAATAGAAGAAGATTAGGCAGACATTGCTGATTCTACAACTGAAAGTCTAGCATCAATTTCCTTAAATTTACTAACAGTATCTTTAGAAAATTGATTCAACTGAGTAACAGAGTTTGATAGTTTAGAGACTATTCACACAACCATCTTCCAAATATCTTTGAAAGATATTTCCCCTGAAGCAGGTAGGGAATTTGACTTCTCTGTTCTAGCTCCAGATAAAAGTTGAACTGGAGTCGGGATTAGACTAATTGACTTCCCTTTTGTTTGACTGACCCATATGTAAACCTAGGTCCAATAGCTGAGAAGAAAAATCACAAGGTTGATCCTTAATAACCTCTTGTTGAAAAGTTGAACCAGATGGAATAGAAGGGGAAGATCTCTCTTCAGGACTTAAGGAGACTCTAACCAGGTCTGTACTCACATTTTCGTGCAGCGTTGAGCTGGAAACCATGTGACGATCCATGGAGCCACTTACAGGAGTCGAGCTGGAGGTTTGATGGAGATAAGGAGGCTTCCCTTTTCTCTTTCTTCCCATTTCTCAACTGAAAAAGTTCTTGAGAAAAATCTTCATAAAGGGGGAGTGCCTCTTTCGCACGCTAGTGGCGGTGTGCCACAGGGCACCTCCTCTTATAGGCCCCTTATGCTCCGATGACGTCGACGTTGGGTGGCCTCGGTGTCCCTGTGCTCCTCCTCGGGTCCAATTCCACCAGCAGGCAGGCAGCTCAATTCCCACCTCAGGGGCACCTCCTCTTACAGGCCCCTGATGCTCCAATGACATCTGCGTTGGGTGGCCTCTGTGTTCCTGCGTTCCTCCTGTGGTTCGGTTCCAGCAGCTGGCAGGCAGCTCCAGAATATCTAATAATTAAAAGTTCAAATACATATTTTAAAACATTTCCTAAACCCCAATAAAATATTTCAAAACAGCAGACACATCAAACATCCAATAATTAAAACCAATGAGGATAAAAAATCTCCTGCTCTCCATTCCTGGGAACCTTTGATTCCAAACACCTTGAAATTATTGGAGGTTGGGTTTGTGCAGACATTCTCCTTTTGCTCTTATATACATTCTCTAATACACACACACTCTGACTCACACAGAAATGCTTTGTCACACACACTCACATGCTCACTGACACACACACACACACACAGTTACAAACATATGCTGCCTGATACATACACAAATGCTCAGTCACACTCTCACACAATCAGTCATGCATACACTCTCACACGCTCACTGACTCATGCACACAAAAGATCAATCGCACTCACACTCTCACATGCTCACACACTCTCTCTATTTCCCCCTCTAGAATGAAGACACTGCAGTAGCAGCCTCTGTGATTAATAAAAAACATTTTTGCTCACTTATTGAAGGTTAGTGGGATAACAGGGTCTTGGTGAGCTGCCTGTTGCTGTGGGATGATGTGTTTCTTGCCAGAGAAGCCCCAATAGTCTTTATTTACATTTTTTTATTTTTATTTTGCCACAGCCCAAGGATGAGGGGGGGGGGGGGGGGGCTCAGCAGAGTGTTGAGCCAACTGAGGAAATGATAGGCATGGAGTTTGTTGCACTGCATTGGAAGGGAGCGCTAGGGGGCGCTCCCCAGCACGGGACAAGTGGTGTGTGCCCCTGCGGTGAGACAAGTCCACGTCTGGGAAGGACACAGGAGACGAGATGACTTGAATTGAAGATCCGACGAGACAAGGACTTGGACGAGGACTTGGAAGGACTCTGAGCGCTAGGAAGACTCAGACGTGGACTTGGATGAGCAAGTGCAAGGAGCTCCGAACCAGGAGAGAGCAGAGTTCTGTTTCAGATTCAAGTTCAGGATTAAAACAAGGTCTCGGAGACTTGCACTGCTGATGAGATCAGAGATGTGGAGGTTCCTCGGCGACAACCACTGTGATCCCACCGAGCACCCTACACACCCCAGCAGGGGTGGTCGTGGACCACTCGACCACTGCGCGCCCTACACAACCCCAGCGGCTGGTCACGGACCACACAGGGACGGGACGGTGGAGCCACATGAGACATCAGGAACTTGGAACATCACAGAGCTTGGAACAGGAACTTGGAACATACGGAGCTTGGAACAGGAACTTGGAAAATCACGAATCTTGGAACAGGAACATCAAGGAACTATCACGGAGCTTGGAACATGAACTTGGAACATCAAGGAATTTGGAACATCATGGACCTTGGAACAGGAACTTGGAACATCAAGGAACTTGGAACATCTAGACAAAGACACGGGATCCCACATGGAACGGAAAGCCTTGAGAAGCTGAAAGACGAGAGTCCTAAGGAGGACTGGCTCCAGGAGGACTAGCTCCTTGAAAAGGCAAGATGGTACTGACAGCAGGAACCTTTGTATGGCAGAAGAGAACTACACCCGGGGCAGAGCTCACAGGAGGGCCCCACCTCCGCTATCCCTATAAGAAGGGAAGAGAGCCACAGGTCTGCCCCCTAGGAGGAGCAGGAAGAGAAAGTCCAGGACCTTGGACAGCGGCATCCCTACCGCTGCCCTGCAGGAGGAGGAGTCAGGCCTCTGAGCAGGCCGTGTCGAGGGAGTGGTGGCATCCAGGCCGCAGGAAGGCCTCCATGCCGCAATTAAGTCCAGGGACCGCGGCCTCCAAGCTATGGAGGAGTGGACATTGGTGGGGGTCTCCGGGCTGCGAAAGAAGCCCGGCATGGCTCCTGCCATGCCGGCAAGATGGCAGCCAGACCGCAGGGAGACAACAGGTCGGTGGCTCCATGCCGCAGGACAGCCCCGGCTTCTGCGGCCTCCGGGCCACGCAGGTAAGCGCCTCTCATGGCTCCAGCCGCGGGAGGAGCGCAACTGAGTTAGCTGTGAGGCAGCCCTGGGAGGCCTCCTGGCTGGCTCCTGCTGAGAGAGGCAGAGCCAGGGAAGGGAGACAACTGGGGGAGAAAATCCAAGAGAGCCACAAAAGCACTAGAGAGCTGCCGCATGAAAAGTCAGCAAGCAGGAACTTAGGGGAAGGCTCCTGCTATACGAGAAACGCTACTGGAGACCTGGTGTGGGTTGCAGCGGCCCCACAGGCATGGGGGCCACTGTGTCCCAACATCAGCAATGTGACTGGACAGTGCAGTCCACCAGGTCATGCCCGAAGCCCTGATAGCCCAATCCACCCTTGTATTTTACTGTCAAGATGTCTGCTCGAATTAAGAGTAAGAAGCTCAAAATGCTTGCCCCCTTTTTCAGTTATCTCACTGCCTAATTTAAATATGTTCAAAATCACTATACAATCCAACTCTTTGGGGAATTGTCAGCTGGCACTGGGAGCAGAACCCAGGCTCAAGAATCAAACTCGGTTCTTCCACTCACACGGCTGCTAAGCCACTGGGCAGCCTAGAGAGAAAGTTTTATAGGCTAATATATAGGGGTTAAAGTAGGCTACAGCAGTTTATAAATGATTAATATCTCTGTTCTTGTGGAGAGGAAAGCAGCACTGGCTCTTTTTCCTGAGAAAAGTTATAGCCATGTTTTTATAAACAGAACATTATTAAAAATTGCTTTGGGCTATCATCCAATAAAGGAATCGGGTTTGCTGCAGCTAGATTTCCAATTTTTCCCCCCAAGCACAGAAATGGTTTCAAACGTAAAATATTCTCACAGGACACTAAAGGGGCTGTGTGTC
The DNA here is from genome assembly GCF_901001135.1 of Rhinatrema bivittatum. Lineage (NCBI taxonomy): Eukaryota > Metazoa > Chordata > Amphibia > Gymnophiona > Rhinatrematidae > Rhinatrema > Rhinatrema bivittatum. The sequence goes on along the minus strand of NC_042619.1, from coordinate 52,333,719 downwards.
CAGACAAGGCGTGCGCCAGCTTTTGAATAGGAGTTTAATCTATTTTTGGTTTGCAGGCTGCCAGAGGTGAATAAATGGTTTATATGTATCAGGACGAATGAACGTTTATAGGCAGATCTATGGCCAGAATAGAGGACGTCAATGGGACACACGTGGTAGCTGCAAGGCTGTTCCCTCCTGCATTCTTTTTCGTCATATTTCTTTTTTGGTTTTTTTTTAGGTGAATAACTGCTTTTCAGGCAGTGTTTTATTCACTAGAACAGGTCCTATGAATTCAATTTGTTAGCAGATTTTTCCCATTCTGCTAGCATGTGAAAAACTCGGGTCCTCTAACAACTTGTGTCTCAATTTATACAGCTACAATTGAGTAATTATAAACACCAGTCTCTTTATTCTTTCTGTTTTGGAAGCTATCTGGCCTTCCCAGGTGCTAGAAATGTGCTAACAGACCAAGCACCCAAGAGCTAGAAGTCTATACTTCTGAAACGCTAGGCTTTTAAGACGGAGGTGTATGTATTAAAGGGTGCCAACATGTTATCACCCCAAGTCCTAAGCGGCTTGTTGCTCCTTCCAAAGCATGATAAACAGAATATTTTCTGGTCTGATAACAAATATCATACCTTAATAAATACTCATGTAAACTAGGGCATAAAGTCATTAGATATTTTCACAGTATCAGGCCAATACAGAAAGGTGCGTTCGTTTGGACCCGTTTGGACGCATGTTTTTGATGCGCTATTATTACCCCTTATACAGGCGGTGCCAGACGGCACTGGGCAAGTGTACAGAAAAGCAGAAAAAACTGCTTTTCTGAACACCCTCCGACTTAATATCATAGCGATATTAAGTTGGAGGCCCCAAAAATAAAAAAAAATAAAAATCTTTAAAAAAAAAAAAAAAAATCTGCCCGCGGTCCGTGGGTTGGAAAACGAACGCTCAGTTTTGCCGGCGTCTGTGTTCTGAACCCGTGGTTGTCAGCGAGTTCGACAACCGTTGCCGGTAAAATTAAGCGTCAGCTGTCAGACCCGCTGACAGCCGCTGCTTCCTCCAATAAGGAGGTGCTAGGGACGCGCTAGTTTAAATACTGAATCACGCGCCCAGGAGAGTGGCCTGGGCGCACGTTGGGAGAGCGGGCGCTCGCCTTGGAGCGCCGGCTCTCCTGCACAGTTTACTGTATGGGCCTGTATGTACTGAAATGCAATTAAAAAAAAAAAAAAAAAAGCCCCATGATAATTAATATCAAGTTTATCAGAGGATTTGGTTTGTAATCCCAAAACTGCTGTTTTTTTGGGTTTTTTTTAATTGGCTCAGCAGTTTTCAAAGGTCACATCTCAAGGTCACACATTTTTGCCTTGGGCCTTTTGGGAGTGGCAAATAATACATTCAATGAATTAATTAATTGATTAAAATAAATGAGGACCAGGCTACATGCTGCTTATGTAGTAATGGAGACAGCAAACAGCCATGGAAGAGGGAGAAAAAGAAAGAAAAAAACAGAGACAGAGACACAAAGAATGAGGACGAGGTGTCCTACCAGATTCGGGAGCCCTTCCATTTTGTGATCTGCACAGAAACATTCTGAAGACTGTGGTCAGATTCCCGGAGTCCTGTCATGATTCTCCTATCCTGCGTCACTCTCTCCCCTTTGACCAATTTGATGCCAGCACGTATGGGGGCCAGGATGGCTTAGTGGGAAAATAAGTATTTGCCTACCCCTTGTGTAGATGCATATAGTAAAGCATTTTAAAAAACTGTTAACATATGTAAATATTATTACAAATGCATCGCTTGCAGAGTCTCGTAGCTCACCGTACTCATTAATACCGGGCTCCTAAAAATCTGTTAAGTGCCTATGTCCTTTCTGGGAATGGCATGGAATAGCAGGATATGCACACAGTCATGCTTGGATGATGGCTTCATTAATGCAGGCCAGGCAACGTGATTGTCCTGGACCTTGTCGTGCATCTGGTGACAGTATCTACCCATGGCTAACTCTTGTGGCTTCTTCAAAGGCTCCTGCAGCATACGGGCTGAAGGAGGCACAGATCCTTCAACTTGCCATTGGGCAAATGTTTGACCTGCAAGAAAAGTAGATTCCGATATCTGGATAGATTCACAGGACCCTTTACATGCTATAAATGTGGGAGAAAAGCAACCTGACCAAAACCAGGAAAGTGCATAGAAGTCTTTTTACCAAAATGAATAAAAAAATAACTCGAAGCGTTTAAATATTTTATGTTGTTCACTCCATGTAGGAATCGAAACCCACCAAGTAACTTCTTGGTTTATCCTCCTCGGCTTCTGCAGTAATTGGCCTTTCCCTGGCATAATCAGGTCACTTCAATCCACATTCTCTAATCGGATCAACTTTCAAGTTTTAATTTAAATGAACAACCACCCCAGATAATCATTAATGTATTAAATTGTGAACTACTTATTTATTTATTATAATTTATTAACCGCCATTTTGAAAGTAAACTTTCACCCAAGGCAGTGTACAAAAGGTAAAAAAGTAATAACATTGAACTTTCACATAAACTGGTGGACATTAGTTCTTTTGTTTCTGATTAATCCGATGTAGTAATGTTAATGCTCACAATAACATTGACGGTAAATGCATTACATTAAAATAGGATGATTAGCGCATGTTGTACATTGATTAGCTCACTATTAATTTTAAAGCAAAATTCTGCACTAATTGAAAACATTTGTTGCCATTAACATGTTAGTGCCACTTTAATACACATTTAGCGTTCACGCGGGTGTTCCATACAGGTTAACATTTTAATGCCATTTGGTAAATAGGCCCCCAAGGTGACTTGCCCGAGATCGCAAGGAGCGTCAGTGGAAGAAGTGGGATTTCAACCCTGGTTTTCCTGGTTCTCAGCGCATTGCTGTTTACGAGTAGCCCCATCTTTCCTAAATGTTTAATTTATTTATTTGTGCAATTGCCATTCATTACATGAACAATGTGGTGTCAAAATGACTTCAGGCATTTAGTCTCATTGCCCCATCACTGGACACAGACAGCTTGTATACTGTTTCACCCTTTCTCTAACATGTGGGTGTGTAGTGTACACGTTTTTACTTTGTTTTTCCCAAAACAGCTTAAGTACTTTTAGCCTGTTAGCTGTAACAGATGCATGTATTTTTCGGCTCCGTTGCTGCCACAGCTCGCATATTTTCATCCCATTTTTCAGTAGCAGTGTATGTAGTGTCACCCCATTTTTCCATAATTTATTTATTTATTATTTATTTATTATTTTTATTATACCGAGTTTCATGATAGGAATCACATCAACCCGGTTTACAATTAACAAAGTGAGTAAAGGCAGAGAGTAACATAGTAATCAACATTCCCAATTCAACTTCAAAAATAGTATGAAACTTAAAGAATATTATAACGATATTTAGGATGTGAGAAAGTTACAAAAAACAAGGAAAAATAACTAGGATCTGGAGAGGGGGGGAAACTGAACAAAGAATATTTACATTTCAGCTGTATCAATTAATAAATATGTATAATATTGTATAAATATAAATGTATAGCAAAAATGGACATATATGTATAGCAAAAATGGACATAATAGCTCGTGTACTGTCATGACATGGAGACTATGCCCTCCAAGCTGGGCGCTTGTGCCTGCACACACAGCAAAACAGCAGGCACAAGAAATCCCAATATTATTTGCATTATACTGGCTCATAATGCACACTTTTCAACTTGACTTATAAAAAGTTGCACAGAAAGAAAACTTGCAGACACGCGGCTAAATTTTAAAATCCCGGTGCGCGCAAAACCCAGGAGATACGCGGTTGGCCAGACCGTGCGAGCGCCGAGCTCATTTTAAAAACGGCCCGGCCACGTGCAGAAGTGCCGGGCTCTGTCAAAGGGGGGGGGGTAAAAGGGGGGGGGGGGGGGGGCTGGGCGGGAGAGCGGCCATTAGGCCCCGTTCCAGTGAAGCGCGTGCCGGCAGCCACGCAGAACTTACTCCTGCTCGGAGGAGCAGATAAGTTCAGCAACAAGAAAAATGAGGGTAGATAGGGTAAGTTTAGGGGTCGGGGAGAAGAGGGGAAAAGGGAGGAAGGGTGGGTAGGAGGATAGGAAAGTTCCCTTCCAATCCACTCCTTAATTGGAGTGGACAGGGAGGGAACTGGGGTAGGATCGATCGCGTCGCCGCGTGTTTCTTGAGAAAATTCCTCCCCCTTGCGCGCGAGTCGCAACCCACCCCACACATTCGCGTGCCGATATAAAAATTGGGCGTGCATGTGCGCGCGGGTATCGTATTTTATATCGATCATACGTGCGCGCGCGCATCTTTTAAAATCTACCTCTCAGTCTTTAAAAAATTTTGAGTGAACATTTCCTATGAAATTGCGGCAAAGAAGCAAAATGGAAAAATCAGTTTTAAGTGGATTTCTCCCTTAATTCACATTCCTGAGACAATTTTGAATGGGATCCAGAGAAGAAATGTAAATCGCACATCACAAAAATGGATGCCAAATATGCTTTTTTTCAAGCATGACACATACACTGACATGCAGGCATCTAAGCAAATCATATGAAGAGAGATTCCCTACCTGTTTTTTAAACTCCTTAGCTAGTTTCATTTGCATTGCATTTTCACTCCCATTTGAACCTTAGAGGTAGCAGTACTACTATGAGCATTTTTATTCAGCTCAATTTGTTTTTATGTTGGATGAACATTTCCAACATATGCTGCCTTATCTAACCAATATTGGGAGAACAGTAATACAAGCCCCCCCTTGCAAGTTAATCGCCTGCAGGAAACTGCCCGCGGAGTTTCTCTTTGAAAATCAGGGCCAGGCACTCAACTATCCACTTACATCGAAGCAGATGCAAAGCAAGGCCAGTGGGCTCTTCAAAAGGAAATCCCCACACAAACGATCCTCTCTGTGCCCCAACTCCTCCCCTCAGCGTCGCCCACTTTCAAGGCAGCTTGCAGTACGCACGTGTCATTTAGCGTCCATCCTGTTAGCTGTGGTCCCAGGGGAGGGACCAATATTCAGACCCTGTTTTTACCCGGGCAAGTGTGTATTTACCCAGTGTAAATCTTTGGATTACTGCTCCCCCCCCTTTACGACCATAAATAAAGCAACACAAACCAAAATGACAATTCCCCTTTCTTTGTTTTATTCTGCACATGCTACATACATACAATACTGCAAAAATCCTGTCCACAATATCAAATTTATTACAAACGTGAACTACAGCAGACGGATCTGCACTACCAGAATCTGTTTTTCTTAGTTTCATTATGTTTCATTACAACATGATACGAAAGAGCAGCAGCATTATTAAACAGTGAACATTTGCATTTCTGGACAAAACCTGAAAACAATATCCTGTTATTGTACTTCAGTGCAATTACTGGTAGTGTTTCGCCATTTTCCACAGCCTGCTTGCTATAGCAAAGCTGGCAGCCAGTTCAGTTTAACAGATCTTGTAACAAGGGACAGATTTTGTTCAATGTTCTACAATACGCTTTCTCACCACATTTAGATAAAACTGAATATTAAAGAAACACATCAGTGGGGAGTAACCACTGCCCTGAAACGTATCCCTGACATTTCCTATGATAAGTAAAAATAAAGAGAACTTAAATTACGTCAGTGTATAATGGGGAGAGGGAGCGAGCGACCAAGCAAATAGAACCAGGGTCTGAGAGCCAGAAACCTGAGCACAATTCTTGCTTCTGTCACAGGCAGCCACTGTGCCCTTGGCCATGGCACTTCACCTCCATGTGTCACAGGTACCCCGCTCATAAGCCGTTTTGGGCAGGCGTTAATTACACCTCTTCAATGCTTTAAAAAATTGACAAAGTAGAAGCGAAAATATAGAAAAAACAACATTATTTAACCTGATATTCTGTTTCTTATGTTCTCCTGTACAGAACCTTAAAAAAAAATCAGTTACTACGTTTACCACTGTTACAAAAGTCAAAAGCAATTTTAAAATAAAAGAACTAAAACGGTAAGTGCTTGTTATTAGAGTGGGACATGCATTAATACATGGTATCTGGCAAAGATCCCACCACAGACTTAGGAGTGTAGGGGGACTGGAAGACAAATGGACACTGGACAGACTAGAAAAGGCTAAAACCAAGGTGAAATGAAATAATACACGAAGAACAGAAGCAAAAGAAAAGAGCCAGAAGAAGGAAAAAAGGCGTAAAAACTGGAGTCTCTCTGCTAGGGACAGGAAGGCGGAAGACAATTGGTCTCTCATAGACCATGAGATTGAAGATCACGGGAGGAGAGCTGGAATAGTTTTTCCCCAATGATACTGCTCATAGACATGGGGGCACTTTGTGCAACAATCAAAACAGTGAGCACCAACACCAGTACCCCAAATAGGGCGGCTATACTGGAAAGTCATCAGTGGAGTTGCAATGAGTGACTTTAGAGCTTTCTTCCAGCCCTGGAGAAAGAGCAGCGAGGACAGACAAAGACATGTTCTAACAAGGTCAGCTGTCAGACAGAGAGCGAGAGAGAGCGAGAGGACAAAGATTGTTCTACAAATGCTTCAAAACAATACATGTGAGTCATCAGTGGGGGCCTAAACTTCATGCTCTGTCAGCAGGCCAGGATCTGTGATAAAAAAAAACTTTGGGTCAGCTCATCTCCAGCAAAAGCAGTTGACAGAAAAAGCAAAGCAGTTTTGAAAACCCAAGTGAAAGACCCTTTTTTTAAAATTATTATTATATAAGACAAGCTTGGGGCATTAAAATATTGCATAAACTACATTTCAATGAGAAAAGAAATAAATACATTAGTACCTTCTACCAAAGGTAGCAATTGTTTAAAAAAAACAACCCAAAACCCTGCATTCAGAGCTCAGTGCATTAAGTTTTGCAACCAAAATGGTGGGTTTCACTGTAATGGAGATTTAAAAGAAAAAGCAGAATAATAAAAGAAACAAACAAACAAAAAAAAACCGAAAACCTAGCTTAAGTTTCACCATTTTCAGGATCCAATTAAATAAAAGTCTATATTCAGCTGCAATTCCAATTATCCAGCCGAGAGAACGTACACATTCTACTACATTGTTAATGGATTTTTAAGTAATTCAGGAGGTCTCCAGTTCTGTAAGTCACACGGACTTCTCCGTTCAGTCTGGTCTATGGCATCATGAATCCAGTGACCACAACATGAAAAGGAATCCATTCTGTGTCCCCTGAGGAATGTGACTCACACCGGTCACCAAACGGAGGCACATTAGCAAGAAGAATCCAATAGTCTCTGCCGAACCTTTTTATCTCCTTGGCTTGTTTTTGTGTCCTCATTAGGAGACTGATCTGGGAAGAATACAAAATGGAAGAAAAAAAATTATAGCCATCTGCACCGTAGGAAGCTGCTACATCATACAAGAAGCAGATACACAAAAGAAGGGGAAAAAAATTCCAGCAAGCCCATTACTTGTGAAAGCTATTAATGAAGTATCTGAATTTTTGAAAAGCAAAACCCTCCAAATAAATAAATAAATAAATAAATAAATAAATAAATAAAACAAAAACGAACACTCCATTTAAGCACATTAGCTGAACTCTGAACTCTTCAAAAACTAACCAGAAGCAATTTAATAATGTTCACAAATTTGCAGCCAGAAAGGGAGAAGATCGCCCCATGACATCCTGTGCTGCTTCCAGCACATAATTTTGAAGCACGCGGTGTGCGAGTTCTTTTTCTTGCTGATGTTTCGACGGCTTGCTGTTCTTTTGAAACTGACCACGGCATTTATCTGCATTATTCCAGGGCAGGCGACATCTTGAGAAAAAGGCTCGGCGCTGCTCACTGAAATCTTTTCTATGTAGGTACATTTGTAAAATCTTTTACTAAAAATTCTAAAGAAGAGAAAATACTAAACTTTAATGCAATTTTTTTTTTTAAAAGAAACCACTGCCCCAATTATTTTTTTGGTTGGTCTGCAACTGATTAGCATTTGTTGAAAAGCAAAGTAAGAAGCAAACTCTTTGATTAATAAAGGAGCATTATGTCCTGGAATGGAAAGATGAAATGCTTCTAATGCAGAACAGCAACAAGTCTTGGCTTTGCCAGACATAGGGTCCCATGCAAAAAAAGCTGAGCAATAAAACTGAAAGTCAACGTGCAATATCTCAATGCATAAGCTAATTTTTTAATTTTACTCCCGATGCAGTAAGCTAACAATATGCTAACACATCAGGAGTTCAAAAATACGACCAAACCAGAAAATGTGTGCAAAGAAGAGGCTTAGCACTCAGCAAAACATGATTTATGCACATAAAGCTATTTTTGTGCATAAATCATATTTTACGCGTGGAAAACATGGATTTGTGCACATAAACCATGTCTTCTGTGCATAAAATACAAATTATGCACACAGAAAAAATGTTTCGGCACAGAAACCATTTTTTTGTGCACATAAATCGTATTTTATATGTGTGAAATGTGATTTTGGGGCAGAAACCATGTTTTCTGTGCATAAAGTACAGACTGCAGGTCCCAGCACCGGAACGCCAGCTTCCGCCCGTAGACTAATGTAAGCCCTGGAAACTTTACTTCACTCGGATTAGGCATTAATGTCCTAAATTTAAAAGGCCGGCGTGCGTTAAAATCGGGAGATACGTGTGTGGCAGGGCTGTGCGCGCACCGCCGGCTTTTTCAAAGGCCTGTGGCCACGCATGTATCTCCCAGTACACGCCAAAGAACCGGCTACCAAAAAACGGGGTGGTCCGAGGGGGGGGGGGGGAGTGAGGCAGGCCGGGACAGCGCCATTAGGCGCTGCCCCATGAGGCACGCACCAGGATTGGATTGGCAGAGCAGGTAAGTTAAATAAGAAAAGAAAGTAGGTTAAAGGGGGGGTTTAGGGGTTGGGGTGGATAGGGGAAAAGGGAGGAAGGTTAGCTAAGGGGTTTGGGAAGTTCCTTCCCAGTCCACTCATTTATTGGAGCGGACTGGGAGAGAACGGGGGAAGGCCCTATTGCGTCGCCACATGCATGTAGTCAAATTCCACCCCCCCTTGCGCACACGATTCGGCACTTGCGCACGCTGATATAAAGTCGGGCGCGGATACGCGTGCAGGTAGCGGATTTTATATAATATGCGTGCGTCGACACGCACGTGTTATAAAATTGGCACGTCCACGTGCGCGCTGGGAACCGCGCGCACCTGGACGCCTGCGTGCGGGTTTTTAAATCTACCCTTAGGTTTCCAGCATTAGGAAAACACCAGGCAACTCAGTGCACCTCTCTGCCTTGGAGGGTGGGGTGGGGGGGTTAACAGCTGATGCCATAATTAGCAGGAAATTTCCTTGCACGAGCGCTCATTGAATGCACATTTTTGTACACACATTTTTTCATGTGCAAATCTCCTTGCTGCATCGACAGAAACGTTTGTGCGCAAAAAACGTGCGCACAACTGAGGGTTAAACTGTGCACTATACTGAGCACATTGTATTGCATCAGTCTAATATATTGTTTAAAAAAGCATGAAGGAAACGAGTAAACAAAGAAAAGTACTACTGGCAACAAAATAACACAGAGGCCCCCTGAAATGGGACTTTCATCACGTTCATATACAATGTACTATTCGCTTGAATTATTTTTGGTATGCCCGGCTTGTCTTTTGCTTATGAAATGCTGCTATTTTGCTATGTTAGATCACTCAGAGGCAGATTTTAAAAGCCCAGTGCGCACATCAATGAGGGGATGAACGCACAAGTCGACCTGGCGTGCACTGACCGAATTTTAAAAGCTGCCCAGATGCACGCGACTCTCCCGCTGCGCACACATCTCACTCGATTTCAAAAAGGGGGCGGGTTCTGTCCAACAGACACAACCCACCCCCTTTGTGCTTAGGCACCCCCTTGGGGTGCCTAAGCACAAATGCTTAGGCACCCTTGGGGTGCGCCCAGGTCCTCTGCTGTGTAACTTTATTTCTGCTATAGAGGATTTATAACTGTAAAATAAATAAATAAATAAATACCAGCCATTTTGGAGTTTAAAGGGTCTGGGGTAATTGGGGCGAGTGCAGGCTATTAAACCAGGGGGGATTTGGAGGACCTACCTCAACACTGGGCAAACTACTGGATGAACTGATGAAACTGGTCATGGCGTGGATGCACACCGGATTTAAAATACCCTAACTTACGTGGCAGAAACCTGATTTATATGACTGGGCGCACGCACACTAAAGCCTGTATGGACATGTATGCGCATATGTGCAAACATGTTATAAAATGGCAGCATATTTAGGCCTGTGCAGCTATATGCCTGCCAAAGTGTGCTTGTGCATCACTTTGAAAGTTGCCATCCCCTATGTAAATGAGCCTAAAAAGAACCGAAAACCATTTTTTGTTTAATTAAAGGAAAACTAATAAAATAAGAAGAGGTGAAGAATTGATGTGCACTGACCAGGAGAGAGACCAGGGTGGTGGTAAAGGCAGGATGATGCTTGAGTATATAGGGAGAAGTATAATCAGCAGGAAAAGGAGGAGCTGATAAACCCCCTATACAGGGTCATTGGTGAGACCTCCCCCTGGACTACTGTGTTCAATTCCGGAGGCCGCGTATCAAAAAAGACAGAGGGAGGCTAGAGGCGGCTCAGTGTGGGGACTGCACCAAAAGCCAAATGAGATGGGACCGCAGGACCGTGGAGACAGGGGAGCATGACGCAGGCACTTAAAATATCTGAAAGTGCCAAACAAGGGGCAAATCTTTTCCCAGCACAAGGAAAGCTGCAGAACTAGGGGTCATGCTGCGAAGCTCTGAGAGGGAAGACTCGACGACAACTTCAGGAAATATTTTTTCACGGAAAGGGTGGTGGATGCCTGGAAGGACCCTTCCAGAGGAGGTGGTGCAGACAAAAACGGTAATGGAACTAAAAAATGCGTGGGATAAACACAGAAGATCCATAGCGGCTAAAGGATAGAAATGAAAAAAAAAACCATTAGGATAAACATGTGCAAAGCCGCAGTTGCAGCCAAAAACAGCAGTGGTGCGACTTCATTGGGTCCGAAAGAAAGCATGGGGGGGGGGGGGGGCAAGACAGTGAGGGCCACGATGGACCTGGGCCTTGTTTGGGACAGATAACGATAGGAGGGCTGACAAACCGGATGCAAGACCCAAGGGGGGAGTGGGGGCTGGGTTGCATTTGGAAATTTTAGGTGCACGTCCACCAAAAACAGGATGAATCTCAACTGGGCAGAACGGATGGGCCATGTTGGTCTTGTGCTGTTAGAAATGCTAAGAAAAGGTTATAGATGCAAGGATTTGGGACTACTAAGGCTCCCCTATCTCAGGTAATATCCCAAGAGTTTGCATCCTTAAATATTCATTAACCTTATAGAAGAGACTTATCTCTGCCCAAGTACTTTGTTGGTTTAATTTATCTTTTTTTTTCTTTTTTGGCAGACTATTCTTTCAAATGGAGATCGATCAGCACTTTCTATTCATCACCAAAAGCACTGGGTTAAACCCAGAGTAGAATAAAATAAAATAAAAACAAAGAAGCCTGGCTGAAATCGTAATACTGCGTGTTCTTTTTATGAAAACACCTGGGGCAGGTACATAGAATAAGCCCGTAAACAGACTGGAACTTTGAAAAGGGTTCATTTTCAGCAAATCTTGCTAAATCAAGTAGAATCAGTTGCACTGGCCACAAACCTTAGTTTCTCTCTGCCTCAAAAAACGAATGCTGCGCTCAATGAAATCCAGAAAACGTGCCATCGTTTGCTAAAAATGACTGTCAACTAACAATAATAATCTTAAAAACTGGGGGGTTACTCGTGGGCTGAAAGCATACCATAGCTGACATAAATGTCCCAGGAATGTTAATTCCTATCCCTGAATGTGGTTATTTTATGTGCTAATAGGATTTTCAATGTTCACAAGTGACAATGGGTTTTTTTTTTGTTTTTTTTTTATTATGCCGCACTGCTCAGGTACAAAAGATTTTTATATGCGACAGGCATATGCTAAGACTGAAATGCATTACGGTGGTATTCAATGCATCTTCCATGTGCTATCACACAAAACAAGTTCAGATAACCGAATGCTATCGGAGAGGCTGAGTATCAGGAGTGATTTCCATCTCTGTGCTGAAGCAGACTCATCCATATTAATGAAGCAACCATTGCTTTCCACATTCTTTGACTGGTGTGGTGCAACTTCATTCTTCTTTTTAGGAAGCGATGTATACTTTATAGATCAGGCTAGTTCCTCTTCGCTGATGAAAACTCTTTGAATTGTTAATTTGATTTTATTGTAGTTTACAATATGCCTATAGCTATCTCTGGCTCAATTAAGATAATATGGTCTGAGGACTAAAAGGCAGGCTATAAGTAATTTTACATAAATAATAAATAAACCTATTCTATTCACTTTATAATTGCTGATCAAGGCACGTTTGTACAATGGAAAATCTGGAACATGCAGATACATTTATTAACCAAACAACAGAATTCCCCAATAATCAACCACCACAGTCGGCATAGCAATTTAATGTGCATGTAAATTGGTCGTTTTCTCCAGTCTTTATAGCACGTGGGACCATTGTCACAGTCTTGAGCTTCTTCGTTGCATTCAGAGATCTTTCACTGTATGGATGTCTTTAAGCAGAGAACATCTCAGCAAAAGGTGCATTGTCTGAGGTTCAGTGCCACTATCATGAATGGCTGAACTAGTGATACAGCCCCCTTTTAGCATGAGTTCCCACTCCAGGGTGTAAGTGTTTGAGTCATCACCATCTTTGCTATGGTTTATTGGCACCAGGAGGTAGGGATTCAGCTACTAGAATGTCTATTTTCTCTCTCTCTCAGATAGTTATTTTAGCATCTCACTCTACATCTGTAATTGTGGTTTCTTCTCTGATTTACTGCTTTTGCACTGCATTAATACTGCTTTTTCAGTTCCATTATTAAGGGGCTTGGTGCACAAGACAGCATATTTCATTAGCTTGGCAGTTCAGTAGAAATCAGTGTATACTGTGTATTGCTATCTACACAGTTTCGCATTGTTCAGTTCCCAGTTTTATTCTGTGTCCCCTCACCCACCCTCAGAAATATGTACTGCAACTTACATCTTTCTTTGTAATCTGCCTTGTGCTTTTCCTAGGATAAGGCAGAATATCAAACAGAAATAAACAAATAAACCTGCTTTATATGTGCATATTTGTGTTGGGGTCCTGCACCCCTGCCCCATACCCACCAATTCCACTACCTGCTTTTCATATATTGATTGTTTAGCAGATAGAGGCCTTATTTATTGCAGCCTTCCTTAGTTTTACGTAATAACTCAGCTGTTTCCGGTTCATCCCAATTATATCCTTCTTGATTTTAATCCAAGCCTTCTGCCCTCATCTCTCATCTGTGTTTTTCATAATTCTATAGAGCAGCAACTCTCTTTTATATGTTTCTATACAGTGCTGCATATGTCTAGCAGCAGTAGTAGTTTCTTGGGTATGGTATAGAGAGGCTGGATACTGATAAGGAATATTCTGTATGATTTTAATCACCTGTATATTGCTGGGTGATTATTATAGCTGGTGCCTCTTGTCTTCAGTTTGTCTACGTAGCACTAAATATCAGCCTCTGAATATTTAACTGTAGAACTTTTTTTTTTAAAAGAAGTATAGCAATTAAAATTTAAAAAAAATTTAATCTTACCTTTAAGTTCTGTTGCATTGTTTTCATTTTTTGTTTCATTTTTGCTATCAAGCTGGACAATTGCACGTTTTCCATCCACAGTATCTGTCTTTACAGTCCCTAAATTCAGCAAGAGTTGCATTGGGTCACTGTGCTCTGTCTGGCTTTTAATATTCTCTAGCACTTTTAGACACTTATAGGACTTAAGTTCACTAATATTTTCCTCAATGAAAAGGAGAAAGAGGCTTATGTCATTATAGTATTCAGAATGGAACTGCAGAACATCAAATGTTGGTAGAATTTCGTATACTTTAAGAACATCCGACCTCTTCCTGAATGGAATAATCAAGGTATACACCACAAAAGGCATTACCAAAGCATACACAATGAGGTTAATGTAACTAAGAAGCCGGAACACTCCTACTGCAATAAGTTTGCACTGAATTAATGCTGGAAGCGCCGTGTCGTTCTTCAGAATTCCAGTTCTGATATTGCACGTAAACTCATCAGTCAAAGAGAACAGATTGATGTAGTAGCCCAAATAGATGCAAGCTAACAGCATAATGATGAGTGTCAAGATTCTGCAGATGAGGTACTTGATTATTAAGTCCTTGGATCTTTTCTTTGACTTCAGATACTGCTCTACAAGGGGATACGTGAAGTGGTTTTCAGATATTTCCCATACACTGAAAAAGAAGAAAAAAAAAAAATCAAATGACTCATTAGCGTTGTCAAACGTTGGACATGTAGAAAAAGGCATATTCCACAGTCTTGGGGCAATGATCCCCCCCAAAAACATGAATAAAACCTGTCCATTCTTCTCTTGCCAGGGTCACATGAGGTGCTTCTGACAGCTGGTATAATCATAACCATTGTGTTTTAGTAGTATCGTGGCATGCAGTGCCCATTCCTCAGCCCCCTCTTTATTACAGTATATGGTTTACCCTATTATAAAAAGCTAACAGAAAAAGGGAAGTTAAAATATGGTCTTCTAATCTCGGTTTGGGTCTCGCCTTTCTGTGGGTGGAGCCCATACTCGATGCGTGTTACATAATCATCATAGTAAAATTATATACAAAGTCCTTGTTTTAACGGTTCAGCGAGACACAATGGTGCTGAATTAGCAGAGGTTTGAAACTTGGGAGCAGCAGCACCAATTGTCAAGACTTCATCCTTTGCTACCGTGCTTCAAAAGTAAAAGTAAATCTATTGTTCACCCAGCTATTGCTTGCACTGGTAAAAAAAAAAAAAAAGAGCCAGACAATGCTAGGGTTTAGGGAACTTAAATACTAGAGAAATGAACTTTGTAGAAGAATGCTATACTCTCGGGGAGGAGGAGGAAGCTGAGTCAGGGGATGATGATGTTAAAGACAAATTCATATATTGTCAGAGATCCTGCTTCAATATCAAACCTTTTCCTAGACAACTTTCTAAAGTGTCCTAACCCTACTAAGATTTCAGGTTGTCCCTTGGAAGGCGGAAGTGTACCCCCTTTGCTGTGACAGCCTCTGGAAAAGGGTTTGAAGAAGCAAAAGCCTAACACAATTTAAATGCTCCCCAAAGCAAAGCTAGTTTTCCTATTAAAAAAAAAATAAATTGGAGGTGGTTTATAAAAGAACTTCATCTCTTTTAAAATCCTCCTCCCTTTAACCTTACATACACACTCAGCATTCTGAGAATTCTCATATTTTTATTTATTTTACAATTTTAAAACATTTATACCAGAACTCAAATGTTTTTTTTTTTTCCTTCAAATGTATTTCTGGCTATGTGTCCCACTAGACAGTTTTAAAACCATTTCTGATTACAATAAAAGTAAAAAAAATAGAAAACCGGCACCAGGGGTCTGCTAAAAGGGGCGGGGGAGGGGAGCCCTGATGCTTACGGATGGATATCCCTCAAGCGCAGTGTTTCCCAACCCTCTCCTAGAGGCAAGATATCCATAATGAGTATGCATTTGCATCTCACGCATATTCATTGTCTACTTCCAGGAGAGGGTTGGGAAGCACTGGAAAAAAACAAACAAACATGGACCTGGCTGAATGCCACTGACTGAATTCTATCGTCCTTAAAAAGGCAATAATATTTTATGTTCTTGCACTGAGAAGAAAGATCTTTGTCCAAGTCATGTCCAGCACAGCCCCTAAAATATTTACAGTGGGGAAATGGGTTTAGATATCATAGCCATTTATTAGCCGCGTATGAAAAAACTGGACAGAGTGGCTTTATTGCTAGGTCATTGATCAGAAAGATTGTGAAGACAACGGTTTAGGCTGCACTGGGTTTTAGGCAACAGGAATGAAAGCATTTTCCAAAACGTTTTGGAGGCTTGTTTATAATTTCCATTCCATTCAAGAAAGAAGAGGCTTGACTGACACAAAAATAAGGGAAAAAACTAGATTAAATTAAAAGGTGATATAGGAACTCAAGTGGTCCATGAAAGGTGTTCCTTCTGTTTGAAGTGTACAGCAAAGAACAGTAAGGATCCAATGTGTCAAAGTGCGCCAACATTGGCCATGAATGTGCATAAAAGTGGTGTTTATTCTGCGTACTAACAGCAGATGTTAATGACATGCAAATGAGGCAGACAGTTAAGTATGCACATACTTTACCTATGAATGATATTGAAAAAATGTCTGAAAAGCAGTTTGTGTGTGTATTTTATTGCTGTGCTAATAGGTAATGAACTGTTTTACATCTCATTAGCATAGTTTTTACATTAAAACTCTCACAAATCAATTTACGCTCATCACAAGTGCTTTTATTACATGCAAACTAGCTTTGCGTGCACTAACTTTCAATGCACTTTAATACTTATGAATGTTACTGTTTATTAGTATAAGGTTAATAATTTGTTAAAACTTAAATTCCATAATAGTATAAGTTTACCTCTGTGCCAGGTTCTCTACTGTAGGAGATGAGCTAGTGGCCTCCTTTTTGTCTCCACTCGAATAGCTTTTAGCAGCTTTGATTGCTATATTGTAGGCCTTGTCTAGCTCTTCCAGGATAAATTTCAGGTCTGAGCAAAGATGAGGTGCAGCAGTGAAACGCCAAAACAAGGAAGGAAGGTATAACAGGACAGCAACTAACAGAAGAATATATGGGAAAAACTGGGGAGAAAAAATGAGAAACAAAATAAAGTGATCATATCCAATAAAAACTCTATAAAGCACAATGAAGAATTGTTTTTTCCTCTAAATTTCTGAATTAATGACACTTAGGGCCTTATTTCCTAAGGCTGTCGCATGCTTGCGCTACCAGCGCAAGCGTGTGATAGCTAGAAAGCGTAGCGCACGCCTGCGAAGGGGACAACGGGGCGGAGTCGGCCCCGGAAGAGAAGGAGTCGGGGCGTCACCGGGGCCGACTCCGCGAAGACGGCGCAGACAGCGAAAAGGTAAGGAGCCTTTTCGCTGCCTATTTCGCGCCGAATAACTACACCTTTTATGGTGTAGTTATTCGGCGCGTCGCCGGCAGCGATCACACCGCAGCTGTGCGATTGCTGCTGGCTAGCGCATGCCCGCCCCCCTGTTTCGCCCCCCCCCCCCCCCCCCCGCCCCTTGTGATCACCGGATTTTCTAAGTTCTGTGAACTTACGGGCCGATACAGTAAAGTCTGTGGGAGAGCGGGTGAACGCCCGCTCTCCCAGCACGCGCACTGGCCACTCACCAGTGCACGTGATGCAGTATTTAAATTAAGTCTGGCGGTAGATCCGGGCAAAAGGAGGTGCTAGGGACACTAGCGCGAACCTAGCGCCTCCTTTTTGACAGGAGCGGTGGCTGCCAACGGGTTTGACAGCCGACGCTCAATTTTGCCGGCGCTGACAGGCACGGGCTCGGAAACCAGACAGCGGCAAAATTGAGCGTCCGGTTTTCGGCCCGACAGCCGGGGGCCAAATTCAAAATTTTTTTTTTTTACTTTTTTTTCTCTTCGGGACCTCCGACTTAATATCGCTATGATATTAAGTCAGAGGGTGCACAGAAAAGCAGTTTTACTGCTTTTCTGTGCACTTTATTTTATTTATTTATTTAACATTTTTCTATACCGACCTTCAAGGTAGAATACCATATCAGGTCGGTTTACATCGAACAGGGGTAGATCAGTATAACGTAACATAACATAAGGAGCAAATTTTGTGGTAAGAGACAAGAGCAGAGAAGCAAAAAGTTACATAATAACAAGGACCTTGAACTTGGAAGCTGGTTCAGCTGGAAAAAGAGAAGCCTTAAGAAGGTATTAAATTAAGTACATTGTGATATGTCCAAACTAGTAAATGAGGTGAGTTTCTTCTCGGTGCCGGAAGAAATTAGCGCTGACCTTTGGGTCGGCGCTAATTTCTGAAAGTAAAATGTGTGGCTTGGCTGCACATTTTACTTTCTGTATCCCGCGCGCATACCAATAGGGCCATCAACATGCATTTGCATGTTGAGGGCGCTATTAGGTGCCGCGGGTTGGACGCGCGTTTTCTTCCCCTTACTGAATAAGGGGTAAGGGAAAACATGCGTCCAATAGCAGGCTAACAGTGCGCTCCGCCGGAGCCCACTGTACTGTATCGGCCTTTTAGAAAATCCGCCCCTTAAGATTCTCATAAATTTACAATACATTTCAACTGAATTAATAAATAACAGGTTAAGACCATGATTTTTTCAGTTTTTAT
The DNA here is from genome assembly GCF_901001135.1 of Rhinatrema bivittatum. Classification (NCBI taxonomy): domain Eukaryota; kingdom Metazoa; phylum Chordata; class Amphibia; order Gymnophiona; family Rhinatrematidae; genus Rhinatrema; species Rhinatrema bivittatum. The sequence goes on along the minus strand of NC_042619.1, from coordinate 52,315,420 downwards.
TTCATACACAAGTCAAAGCATAAGCTATATGTATGAGGTATGCCAGAAAATATTGACTGTGTAGCCCAATAGTCAGAGAATATGGAAAACCTAGATCTGCTTCTTATATCAACCACTGTATAACCCAGAGCAAGTCGCTTATCTTTTCTGTGCTCAAATTTAATGCCAAATGTACAACACGTTTTCCCCTACAGATAAAAATTTAAAAAAATCCAACCTTACAACATCTGGCCATAGGTTGTGCTCCTTTGTACCATGGATACAAAATAGATAAAACCAAACATCCATTTTAAAAAATTAAAATGTTTATATTTAAAGTATTTGTATTTCTCTTTATCTGACAAACTTTCCACAAGCTAGTAAAAGCCAGAAACATTTTAAGTCTACTACTTGCCAGTTTTTCAAATTCTTTAGCAAGATTAGTTATCTTATTTTGTGAGATATAAGTTCCACTACTCTACTGAGGGCTAAAATACACCTCTTGTAGTTGTAATTTTGTTCAGGTTAGCATAATTGGTGGTAGAACCCATAGTGTTAGCAAAAATATGTATAATAAAGAAATTCTAAAATCCCCTGGCAGAAGCAAATCATAGTTCTGAGCACAAAGCAAAAGGCCATGCACTATAGTGCAGGGAGCTAGGGCGAAATATGGCAATGCATTCCCGGCAATGCATTCACCTCCCAGCATCCCCTCCCTGACCCAGGTACTAAGTCAAGCCTTAGTGGGAATGAAATCCTGAGGAAGCTTCCAGGATCAGGGAAACTACTGGGAAATTTGGGATGGGTTACACAGAGAGGCCAAAAACCTTCAGTAAGCATAGCACATAAATAATTTCAGCACCGAAATATCTCTGGTCAGTGTGACATGAAAGTGTTCTAAAATGTTCCAAGCTTTAGTGAATTACAATAGTCTTGAAGCTGAAATTCACAAATCAGGACTATAACATGAAAAATCCCTCTTTTGTGTTTCCATATATTTAATATCTGAGACAGCAGGAGGGACCAAAAGGGCACTGTGTACAGAGTATGAAGCACCGTTTCTTTCCAGTGAAAAGGTATGAATTCATTAAAACCTTTAAGGTATCTGAAGGTCTGTATCATATGTCCCCTGCACTCTTCCAGGGTGTACGTATTTAGATCCTTCAGCCTCTCCTCATAAATCTTCTGACTCCACACCATTTTGGGCGCCCTTCTCTGGACTTCCTCCATCCAATCTAATCACGGAGTGTGGGGAAAGAAGAAAATGAGAATGGTCATTGATGCCCACATTAGCTCCGTGCATTTGACAGGCCTTGATTTGTCAATAGGTACACTAAGGCTGTGCCTAGGGTGGCAAAAATATCTGGGGGCAGCAGGCTGGCTGAAGATTTGCTGTCTTCCAGTTAAGCTGAATCTCACTCAGCAGAGAACAGGCCTTTTGCCTACTGAAGATCTTTTCCTCGCCCAACAAAAAGCAAACAAATTATTTGGACACAAGTAAGGTTGAAAAACTTTTTTATATTATAAAAAATGGATATGTTTGTCAATGTACTTCAGAATTTTCAAACTTTTTGCCACAGAATCTAGCCCTGAGCTGTCGCAGGAAACTGTGGGGCTGTGCCTTAGAACTGATACTCATCATTGTCTGACCTTAATGGAGAGGGCTGGGGGGTCAGGGCCAAGAGGATCATCAGTGCTTAGGGGCAGCAAAGTTCTAAAGCCATCATTAGCATTTTACATCACAGCATTAAATCAAGATGAGTACTGGAATAAAAGATACCGGAAGGGGAAAAAAGGGATATAAAAACTTCAAAATTAATTTTAAATGATGCATTAAGTCTGCTGCATTTTTGCCTTTTCTAGATTCTTTAATGACTGCCAAGAGAGGAAAATTTGTTTCCCCATAGCAATACATATAAACTATACTTTCAAAGCTTCTGAAGTGTCAATAAGTAAAACTAGAGACAAGAAAATTCATGTCTTAATTTAGACCTCATATTTTTATATCTTCAGCATACATGCAAAAACAATTGGCAACTCATGCAGAGGACAAAAGAAAAAAAAAATCGATAGGCACTTCAGTGGTCAATCATCACAGTCCAGAAAGTCAAATTAAATACAAAATGTACTGAACAGTGAACAGCAGTCAGCAAGCACCAAATTTACTGAAAATATTAACACCAAGGGTCATGTACAGCTTGCATCTGTCCCTTCATAAATGAATTACAAAAAATTAAATGTGTGAACTGGCCCACTATCTCATCTCTTATGTTCTTAACTGGATGCAGAGAGATGATTTTGGTTAGCTCTGAGTTTTACATTTAAAACTAAATGGGGAAAGCTATGAATTGAAAATGGATTTCCATTAGCGAAGCCGACTGCAGCAGTGTAACCAAAGGACATAAAAGATTTCTATTTACCAGATCACGCATGCTCCGACTCCGTAACATGCCCTATGCTAAATCTCTGTTCTAACAAAGATATGGTCTTAACTTGGGCTACCAAATAAGAGTTCTTAAACTTAGGTAAAGCAAGTTTTCCACTAACATACCCCTCGAGCTTCATCAAAATGCTATAATTTCACCCATGATAATTTAGAATTATTGGAGAGAGAGAGGAGGAGAGAGGGAGACTCTCTTTATAAGGCCTTCATAGTGGTGAACTATTTATATTACTATAGGAGGGCCAGCTAGTAACTCAAAGTGAGGTTTTGGGGCCAGTTTTACATGCAGAGTGAGACGCACAAACAGCACAGTAGACCTCAATGAAGATTTGACGTGATTTGGAGTGAGGAAAGTCACACAACGATGAAATTTCTCCATGTTCTCGCGCTCTAGCTTGATAGAATCCTGGTAGAGAGTCCATCAAGCTAGGGCGAGAGAACACTGTAGAAATCTCATCGTTGTGTGACTTTCCTCACTCCAAATGATGTCAAATCTTCATCGAGGTCTACTGTGCTGTTCGTGCATTTCATTCTGCATGTAAAACTGGCCCCAAAACTCTACACCACCACCAAAACCTCACCTCAAGTTATTAGCTGGCCCTCCTATAGTAGTATAAATAGGTGACTAGTATGTGTGTCACCCCCAGAGGCTCTCTCTACACCACTCCATTCCCCCCCCCCTCCCCTAGCCCAAAACTGCCATTGGCAATTTTTATAACAAATTGCATTACAGATGTTACCACCAGGAAAAAAGTTGTAGTTATTTCCAGTGTTAAAAGCATGCGATAGCATGTGTCACAATATTGCACAGTGCAATAATGCCCCTCATTTTCATGAATCCCGACCAAACCCCTCTCCAATCCCTCCCTTTTGAAAAGTTTGCATTCGAGCCATGCAATACCGTAACTATCGCATGCGTTATGACATTAACACGTTATCGTGAGCTTTAATGCCATAACACATTTTGATGAATGACCCTGATAATGAGCCTTTATGCTAATTAGCCACCAACAGAAGGGAGATGGAACCTACAATGCATGCTAACACTGAACGCACCTTTGTGAATAGGGATGTTAGTGGCCAAATAAAGTGCATAGATTAGGAGTGTGCATTCATTTGCAACGCATTGGCAATCTGCAATGTATAGGTCCATATTCAATGTATTCGTGGGTTCACAAAACGTATCGCGATCCCCCACGAATAAAACATATCATACATTTTATTCTTTCGGCGCGCTCGCAGTGATTTCTTAGTGGCCGTTTGAAATAGGAGAACACCATTTGGGTGTATCTATAGCCAAAAACCAGCCCTTTCCTGTGAGTCATCAGTGACCTCTCAGCCCTGTCACAGAGTGGGTCGGACAGGTTGGCAAGGAGACCAGAATGCAACGTATCAGCGGTAAGAATTTTGGCAATGCAGCCAATCGTGTTCTCACTCAGTGCTCGGTGATGCTTTTACTGATGACCCAGCACTATATATACTTAAGCACTAGAGATGTGAATTGGAACCAGAATCGGATCCGATTTCAGTTCCGATTCACATCTCTATAGATGTGAATCGGAACCAGAATCGGATCCGATATCAGTTCCGATTCACATCTCTATTAAGCACATGGCGTGCCACGCACTTTCTTTGCAGGGGTGGTCTGGAGAGGTGGTCTGCGGAAGGTGGCTGCACTCAGAGCTAGTCTGAGTTCTCAAATCTGTATTCAATTGCTAGCTAGGCTAGCTACTTCAATAGAAAAACATATTTGTTCTGCATTTGGCTGCAGTGCCAGCTACTAGCCCTGTTTTTTTTTTACTGCAAATGTTCTTATTGATCTGAGACAGTTTCTCTGTGCCACTGAGAGAAGCTGCTAGCACTAGCAGTGGCATTTTGCTGCTTATTTTACCCCCTGGGGTTGGTTGCAAGCAGCATTTGGATGTTGTGGGTGGGAGATATATTCAATTTCTAGCTAATTTGACAGAATTGCTATTGGAAAAGATTGCAACCACCTGTTTCTGACCCTGTAGTTTTGGAGGTGAGGGAAGGGGAGGCTGAGTCATGCAAGACAAAATGTCGATACCCAAAAGCAGCAGTGGGACAGCAGTCTCGACTTAGCGTTGACAATGTAGCGCAGGCACTGTTTGCTTCTGATTCCGATGAAGAATCATCTTGTGTGGGATTCTCATCAGAAATGGGAAAAGTAATAGCTGACGAAGTTTTAGGAGGATTCGTTAGTCCTATCTTAGCCTCCACTTCAGTGCAGCAGGGGACAGATGAAATGGATGAGGAGGAGGAGGAAGAGCAGTCAGCGCAGGCACAGAGTGTGACTGATGCCCCTGGTATTGCTTCTCAGGGTGCACCCACTACTTCAACTCCGGTGCCAGCATCCACCCCCAAGGCTATACAGAAAGGATATCATGAGCCCTCACTGATCAAGGCTGGCACCAGAGTTGATGGAAATGCTAGTTTTCTTGAAAATAAACCTGCCTTTGCTTGGGTTTCCAAATTTTCCCTGTGAATGGCAAGATCAATAAAATGCTGTGCCTGTCCGTCCACTGTCCAGGCCGTACGTCCCTAAAAGGGCCTGACCTTGAATGCTGTGCCTGTCTGTCCAGGCCTTATGTCTCTATGAGGGTTTGACCTCTAGTGCTGTGCCTGTCCGTCCAGACCTTATGTCCCTTAAAGTGTTTGACCTCTAATGCTGTGCCTATCCGTCCAGACTTTATGTCCCTTAAAGTGTTTGACCTCTAATGCTGTGCCTGTCCGTCCAGGCCTTATGTCTCTATGAGGGTTTGACCTCGAATGTGTGCCTGTCCATCCACATTTGGAATGTAAGAACATAAAAAGCTGACTTCAGTTCTTGCTTCACAAATGGCAGTTTCTATTGCTCTAAAAGCATCCTCTGTTGAATTATCTTTCACTAATGGAAAAGATGCCATTTTCTTCTGGCAGTGTACCAGTTCAAGAAGAAGTGACAGATCAAACCACAACATACCTGCACAAAGGAAATCCTCTAATGCTGTCCAGGTCTTATGTCCCTAAAAGTGCTTGACCTCGAATGCTGTACCTGTCCATCCAGGTCTTATGTCCCTAAAAGTGCTTGACCTTGATTGCTGTGCCTGTCCATCCAGGCCTTATGTCCCTGAAAGTGCTTGACCTCAAATGCTGTGCCTGTCCGTCCAGGCTTTACATCTCTACGAGGGTTTGACCTCTAATGCTGTCCGTCCAGGCTTTACATCTCTACGAGGGTTTGACCTCTAATGCTGTGCCTGTCCGTCCAGGCTTTATGTTCCTAAAAGTGCTTGACCTCTAATGCTGTGCCTGTCCGTCCAGGCTTTACATCCCTAAAAGTGCTTGACCTCTAATGCTGTGCCTGTCCATCCAGGCTTTACATCTCTATGAGGGTTTGACCTCGAATGCTGTGCCTGTCCATCCAGATTTTACGTCTCTATGAGGGGTTGACCTCGAATGCTGTGCCTGTCCATCCAGGTCTTATGTCCCTAAAAGTGCTTGACCTCGAATGTTGTGTCTGTCCATCCAGGCCTTATGTCTCTACGAGGGTTTGACCTTGAATGCTGTGACTGTCTGTCACCCAAATATAAAAAAAACTCTCAAAGTTGCTCATGTGAAAACAGACCTCACACAATACCCCAACCCATTCAATAATCAATCAAGTAGGTCTCCCCTCTAATGGGCTGGAAGTGAATAAGGTTGCTAGGTGGTTCTTTCTTAATTCCCACAGACAAACAGAAAATATCTTCACACTGAACTTAGCTGGCTTTTACATTTATTGTCCCAGTAAATTGAGTATATATAATAATATAGGACTAATAAAAATTGCAATGTAAATCAAAACCAAAGAATATCTATATATATTTATATTGCAGTGGAGCAGTCCAAACTCTTAGGACATAAACGCTGGAACACTGGCATGTCATGAACATCTTGCGTACTGCCAGTATTGAGGCGCTGGTCTTGTGAGGTGGGTTTATATAGAATATCTTGTTCTTTGTCTGAATTTTCTCACCAATTCCCAGCCATAAATCATGCTTTGCCATAGTCTAAGTACCTTGGAGCTCTTTTCTTGTTCTGATGATTGCTCCCCGGAAGTTTCATCAGAATTGATAAGAAAACCCTAATTCTGCAGCCAAAAATAGGCTGCAAGTACTTCCCCCATTGACTTTAATGGGAATTGGAAAACGAATAAAACTTATCAACGGATCGGGATTTTTCCCCATTGAACGAATACAACGTATGTGTCCCGATGAATAGAATACCGAATCGGACGAATACGTCCCTTCTGCACATCCCTAGCATAGATAGCAAGGTTCGGAAAGAGCCACACCTTCTGGCTCCTGGCCCGGACTGCCACTGCAGGGGGAGGGTTGTACACCTGGGGAAATTTCCTCCCCTCCAAAATAGTCATGCAAGAAGGCTCATGTTATGTTCCTCAGCAGAGACTAGTTCCAACTGAGCTGGAAGCACAAAAGGGAAAGTAAGGAAGTGCTGGAGCAAAAACAAACATTAAATGATGCATGTTGTGGGTATTAAAATACATCTCAGGGAGGGGTACAAACTGGGTGTAAGCCAAATTTTTAGAAGTTGGGGTAAACATGATTTTTTTCCCTCTGTTTTTATTTTGCTTTGTTGGGTTCTTTAGGCAGGGGCAAGGGATAGTTTTGTTCACTTACGTTCTTTTTGCTTTGTCTATTTTTTTTTTTTTAATTTCCTTTTTGTTTTCGATTTTCCTCTTTTATCTTCATTTTTCACTTTGTTTTGTCTGCCACTTTTAGAATTTTGTTTACATATTTGAATTTATTTCTTTGTTTTTACTTCTCCCTCCCTGCAACCTCTCTTCTGTATGGAACCCTTCCCAGGTCACAGCTGCAACGGCTCTTCCCAGGCTCACCAAATCGTCGGCTTTTCGCATTAGGGCTCCTGCTCGCTGTAGCAGCTCCTCGTGGGCTCGAGCCAGTAGAAGGTGCCAGGCACCAAATTATAGGCATCTGGGCATTTTCCACCCTTGATTATATTTAGATGGAAAATTTAAAAGTGACTTCCACAGGTAGAAAGGCAATTTTTATTTCTGGACTGAAGTGAAATGGAAGGAGGCTATGATATTTATTAATGAACAACAAAACGTTTTTCAGACATAGGATGTTCCAAGACTAGCCTCAGCCTCTGAGAAATACAGACAATATCATTAGGTGCTACGGACAAGCCAAATAAAAAAACAAGATATGGTCTTACAGCGCCATCTGCCTGTCACCAATGTGCAATTTCTTAACCATGATGTAACTTTGAAATACTGAAGGTTTTGCTACTGAAGATCAAGGCAGGATGTTATTCCCAATCCTAACAATTAATCAACAACCTGCAGTCCCATGCAAAGGTGACTCAAAAAGGGTTAGCAAACCACAGCCAGAAAGCAGTCCTGATGATTCAAATTATATAATAAATATCTTTTTTTTTTTTAAAAAGTGATTGCTATTCTTTTACCATTTTATTACTATGACCACTCTTATTCATTAGACTAACTGATTAATTCACATAACCTTTCATCCCCCATTTCAAATTAGGAGGGAATGCTATGTCTAGAAATGGACATACATGGGGACCACTTTTGCCCTATTGTGGAGAAATCTCACACATTTTGCTCAAAATATACAGTTATAGCTGCTTGTCCTCATGCAATTTTAAAATCAGATTGTAATGTTTTACTTTTAGTCTGTATATATGTGTGAAAATAAGATTATGAATGTTTTGATGTAAATCGCCGTGTACTGCCCATGAAATGTGTGGGTTATAAACTGTAATAAATAAATCAATCTTGCAGGTGAATATTATGAGACCACTGTGCAGCTCTCCTAAAGGTGTCAAACTTTTTCTCCTCTGTCAATAGACATCCTTCTGGATCAAGCATCGCTGCTACGTACAACTAAAATTCTAGGGATGATCCTGGATTCTGACTTCACCTTTAGGTTGTATGTTTCTTCCTTTCACAAAATATGCCCCCAGTTCTTTTCCCCCTGTGATTTGCATATGTCTTTTGCAAGCTCTTGTAATACATTGCCTTGAAAGAAAAAAAACAAAAAAAAAACATGGCTTCTGGTTGACCTACCAACAAACCATGTCCCATTTATCAAAAAAAATAATAAAATTAACCACTGCCATCACAATTATTGATCCACCTGGCTACCCCCCATATTTTGAAAACATCACGCCTTATCTCCATCAGCTTCAAAATTACAGTTCTCTCATCTGTCACCATCTGTCTTTTCTGCACTCCAGCAGATTTATTCCCAATATAAAAACCAAGGTCAAAATGCTGTTAATTATATGACCTAGCTCAAAACTAGTGAAACAAACTCCTCCTGCATGTCTCAAGCCTTACCTGTTCTTTCATCTGTCACGGCCTTATTTTGAAAAAGGAATGTTAGTTGTTTTTATGTTCCATTAATTTAGCCTCATGTGCCGCTCTTGAAAAAAAATCTGCCTGATCTTAACTATGATCAAATGGTCTGCTGTCATTCAGGGCTAGTTGGAATGTAACACTATGCCCTCAATGCATTTTTTTACATCATGCTGGGCTTTGGACAAAATCTGGCTTACATTTCAGTACCTGAATGTAATGCACTTTGAAGCTCTGTGAAAAGTGGAATATAAATCTAAATAAAAGAAACAAAATAAATTAATTAATTAAAAAAAAATTTGTTTACCCTAACCACTCCCTGCCTTTGATGGACTAGAGGGATGGGGAAGGCAAGCCAGCTTTTATTTTATTTTATTCCAACGCTCCCGCTGATGCAAACGTGCAGGGAGAGAGGCAGGCTTTTCCTTGGCTCCTTGCAGCTGGATTGGCAGAGGGATGCATGTCTTCCTGTAAGGTCCCGAGTGGGGAGAGAGGCAGGCCTTTTCCCTCAGTTCCCTGCAGCTGGCGGGACAGATGGGGAGGCTGGCAAGGCTCTCTCCATCACCCGCAGTGTTGTACATCAAAAAATGGTTTAAGCACATAAGCAAAGCTGTCACATTTTTGCCTATAATGGGGATTCTTAGAGGCCCTTTAACCTATTTCTACTACTAATAAATATTGATAATATTGTCGGAGTGGTCAAGTTAATGGCTGCCGCTGGTGGTACAGCAGTTTATTTCAGTAGTACAGCAAGGTAGTGCAGCTTTAAAAGTGAACATTAACCTACAAGAATGTGTTTTTTATGTCTTATGGTTTAATATGAAGCAGGTTTCTTAGATTCATCATTAATTTACTTAGCCTCACTTTTGCTTTTTAGAATTTTTGATTAAGGGTTCTCTATTGCAGGTCCAACATCATATGCACCTAACTAGAACTTTTTTTTTTTTGTTCAAAAGCAACAGACCATTCTATTCATTGCCTCATTTCGTCATATTTTATAATCTTTGGTCCTCTTATTCAGATACCATCTTCCCTGCATAACTTAATTTTCAATAGGACTACTTTTTGTACATTTTGCAGCTGCCTGGGAAAATGATGTGTTCTCTCCAGCTTGAGCATCACCTTTGTTCACTGGTTACTGGATGTAGACACCCCTTTCCGGCAACGTTGTTGGTCTGGACCCTCCTCAGAGACCAGTTCCGAGCAATAGCTACAAGTTATGTAGGTGCTGGAGAAAAAAGGACATGGGACTTCTGTTTGAATGTTTGATTCATCATCTTGCAGAAAACAACAGGCAAGCAGTTGTCAAGAAAAGTGACTGTCTTGAGAAACAGAAAGAAGAAATCAGTGCGAGAAGTATATGAGATACACAGGAGAGAAACTCAGATAAAAGTATTCTATGCCTAGAGGCCATCTAGCAATGGAAAGGAAAAATCCATCAGTCCTTATCAGTGGAAACCCAACTCCAGACTGCATTCTCAGCATGTGGTGCCTCTAGGGTCTTCTCAATCCTGGACTTTATTTCATAAAGGAAATTACATTGCCTTCTCGGACTGATATCTAATTATTTGAAATTCCTGATATGACAATAATTTAAAGAAAACCTGCATGTTATGCCAAATCTCAATTGTCATCAGGGTAACCAGTCTACAGAAACCTTCGGCCTTAACATCCAAGCTGGCATGCCCTGACTTTATGGCTGTCTGCCCAATGGGTATGCATGTGTGCAATACTGGTTCAAATTTATGCAAATCAATATAATGACTTCAGCAATTTGCAGTAATTTAAAAAGCTAGAGATCCTAATGTGTACACGTTTTTGTTCCCCCCCTCCCCCCCTAGTTGACATGGTGTCTACTGAAATATTATTTTTCACTAAGCAGCCCATTTACATTTTTAATTATGAATTTTTGCCTAGTCAATGCTAGATTGTTACCCAGGCTAAAGATACCAGACAATATAGCACTATCAGATGGCTGCAAATTTTCTCTTAAAAACAAAACCAGAACATTTTCCTACTGCTCAAGTATGTCACAGTGTGGATAAACAGCAAGCTTGAATATATGTTGAGGTGATAGCGATGAGGGAGGTTACTGTTACCCAGCACTGACATACAGTGTACTGAACGTTAATGCTGGACCCACCCCACTGAAGACAAAATTATTATTATACTGTAGCACTTCAGAGGGTGTGCTGGAAATGTATTAATTTTCCCTTCTCAAATATTAGTCAGTTTCGCCTTACAATGTCTAGTGTAAGAAAGGGGCTGTAAATAATTCTTAAATTTATAAATGTAATCTTTTATTCGGGGAATGTCGGTATATAAAAAACAAACAAATAAATAAATAAAAGTATTTTTAGTCGGGCTACCTTCTCCATCATTTCTCTTCTAGCTGCAGATCCTGGGGCTGGGGAAGGAAATACATCTTGGCCCAGGTGATGGTGTGTTTCTCCATAAGTATGTGTACATCTCTCTGGTACTGTACTTTCCTCAGGAGCAGACAGGCTGGACACTGATTGGGTGTTCAAATAAAATGTACTGATTATTTCCAAAACGTCAGTCATAGTCTCATGTACAGCTGAAACTGTACATGAGAACTGTTTGCACAGTCTCTCTGCTGGGGTGCTCGGGTCCATCTCTGTAGTTCCTGGGGAGAAACTTGCCACTTTTTCTTCATCAGTGTACAATCAGCCCCGGGTGAAGAGGAATCCTAATGGGAAACTCTAAAGGGCTGCAAAAATCCTACCTGAATCCAAAGTCCGTGTCCTGGTCCCTTGGGGGTGGAGATCCGGTTGGAAGTCTCCAGATTTTGATGTTTAGATATCCAGCATTTCTCTTTCAAATCTGTGTGACTTCTCTGGGGAGAAGTCTGATGTTTTCAGTCTGGAACCAGATTCTCACTCTCCTGACTCCAGTCTGAGGAGGGGTGGGGGAAAAAACCTCCAAACTAGCATAAAGGGGAAAAATCCAAATATCCCACACTGGGGAATGCTGTCACTGGTCTTGCTTCCTCTAGCGAACAAAAGTATAGCTCACAGGTCTCCGGCCCCTGCTCTCTGGATTGGGGGCTTGTCCCTCTCCAACGGGTACAAGTTGTTCCCCGGAATGAGAAAACCAATAAAAATCCTGACAAAATCTCTCTTCTTCAAAAACCTTAAAGCAGACCCTCTCAGAGAGGGAATGTACTGATGGGGAATCTCCTCTAACCACAGGAAAACACAAAGTTGGGTTAGTGGGCCCAACTCAGCAGGGGACAGGGAAAAATAGCTCCTTACTCTTCAAGACTCAATTCAAAATGACCATGCTCTGTATACCTCTAACTCCCCCTAAAGCCCTAGAAATAACCAATCACAGTCAACCTCATAGGAGAGACTGAAATGGAACGGAAAATCCCACTAAGCTGTTATTACTAATGGGTAGGACCAAGGGGGTCTGCCACAAAAAATATATCGCCTGGAAAAATATTGCCATCTATAGGTTTCAGTGGTATCAGGAACCACAAAGCAGATAAGTTCAAGATGTTTATAATTTTTCATACTCCTACAAAGATAAGGTATCTCAGTAATTGTACTTGAACATACTTGTTTTTATTTTAGATATTTTATAGATACACTATTTCATTCTCTATTCTTGTGCAGGTAATTTCTGAGTAAGCTCTAAGCTGGATATTTTTCTTTTTATAATGATGTCAGTGTTTTATGAAGCAAGTTTAAATTGGAGTGCTGTGAAGTTAAACCGCAGCTTGTTGTTTTCAGTAAGCATCACAGCACAATACAAATTATAACATTTATTATTCACACCACACTATAATAAGACATGGTTACAATCAGTTTTATGGTTCCAACTGTCATTAGATTCTAGATGCATTACCTAATTCTCTTTTCAGTACAATCCAGTAACTGTTATGTACAATTAATGAAAATGCTAAGAGGTCTATATATCAACCCATGAAGCATGTTAATGTGCATTATTTACTTCAGTTTCCATTATTTTATGATGGACTCTATTTACTAATAACATGTCATGGGTTGATAAACAGACCATTAAAACTGTTATGCTAAAAAGGTTACAAACATTTTAAAGAATACAAAAAGGTTCTAAAAAATGATAGCAAACTGGTGAAAGAGTGATTTATCTTTAAGATATCTGCTTTCACTTTTATTTACCTGTTAATGATGGTCACCCTTTAATTTCAGATAGAGATGTCCATGGGTTTTTAAATCAAAGAACCAGCACATCAATGGGATTATTATATCCCATTATTATTATATTATATTATATATTATTAATTATTATATATTATATATATATTGACTCATCTCTTTCAGAGTTTGGTTTATAAGAGTCCTGACTGTAGAGTTCACTGCCACAGGTTCTATTGCTCCATGTCACCACACAACTGTCAAAAAGACCCACGTCTCTACCACCATCTACTCTATCGCAGCACCTCCCTCCATCCAGTTCCACACCTAGCATCCTCTTGCCCTTCTCTTCCTCCATCTTAAATTTTTGCTCCTCATTTTATTTTCCAAATTCTCAAGAGGGCGACACCCGTAAGACCGAACACATAACCCCTATACTAAAGGACTTGCACTGGCTTCCGATCCCCTTCCGCATCCAATACAAAACCCTCACTATCCTGCACAATGCCATGCATAAAAATAATCCTGCATGGCTGAAAGACATGCCACGTTTCCGTACCTCTAATCGTCCCACCAGAACTGCCCTGGCAGGCACCTTGCACATCCCACCCATCAAAACTGCCCACCTCTCCAATACCAGAGAAAGAGCATTCATCATTGCCGGCCCCACCCTCTGGAACTCACTTCCCCCCCATTTAAGACTTGAACCCTCCCTACACACCTTCAAAAAAGGCATCAAGACTTGGCTCTTCAGGCAAGCCTACCCAGATGCCAATCAAACATAGCCCTCATCCCTTTCACATTGGCCGCTGTCCTCCTCCTTCTATCTTACCTATCTCTCCTTCACTATCCCTCACCCTGGCATTACCTCTCTGCCCCCCCCCCCCCCCGACATTACACCCTCCACCCCTCTAGGCGCCTTTCTCGTCCCCCATCCCTCTGTTTCCTCTCTACTTTACGCCCTCCGCCATACAGCCGAGCTAACGAAATTTTGTAAATATGTACCGCGCATTATTTTGTCACTTATGAATCGCAATTTAGATATGTTTTGTCTATATCTTTAACCGTTCCTATTGTTTGTTTTAATTTTCTCACCTCTGGCCTCTCTGCCCTTTACCTCTGCTGCTCTTACCCCCCCCTCCTTTCCCCTTTCTTCCCTGCTCCCCTTACCCCTCCCGTGTTCATTGTAATTTCTGCCTGCTTTAGTTACTTGTAAACCAGTGTGATGTGCCTCATGAACGTCGGTATATTAAAAGTTGTTAAATAAATAAATATTAAATATATATATATATATATATATATATATATATAAATAAATGTAATGTTCTTTCCTTAGGAGGTTCACAAAAATTACCAGTTCCTTCCGAGGCTTTCTCAGCTCCAGATACCCTGGCCACAAGATCCTGAGAATGAGCCTCCAGTGCTTCCAAATTTGATCAAAATCCCAATGTTTCAGAATGTGCGGCCTTCATACTTTCCACCATAAGGTCGTCCCCTCTAAATTTAGCAAGCCACAAAGGGGGTCATTTTCTAAAACTATCGCACACGTGCGCTAGCTACATCGCGGCGGAGTCAGCCTCGGAAGAGGAGTCAGGGCATCACCAGGGCTGACTCTGTGAAGACAGCGAAATGGTAAGGTTCCGTGTTGCTGCCTATTTTGTGTCGAAAGCGATCACACCGTGGAGGTGCGATCACTGCCAGCTAGCGCAGGACTGCCCCCTGCTACCGCCGGGATTCACTAAGTATCGCATGCGATAGCAAAAGGGGCATGATTTATGCTAATAGACAGTTTATCACAATTTGCACTAATTACCTATGCGAAGACCTTTTAGCGCAAATTACGATAATGTTTTCAGACTTTGCAATAATGCCAGACCTGTTGTATTTCCTGCATACAACGAGAGAGAGAGTGAGACTAGTCATAATGTCCTCTCCCTAGATAGGTATGGCTTGATGGACACTCTACCTGGGTAACATCAAGCTAGGTGGAGAGAACATTGCACAAATATCATGTTTCGGTGAGTTTCCTCTCTCCGTAGGTCATCAAATCTTCACAAGAGACCACTGTTCTGTTTGTACGTCTCACGTTGAATGTCAACGTGGCCCCTAACCCCTAGACACATTCACTCTCTCTCTCTCATGGCTAGGCTGGTGCTCCAGGAGCTTCAAACCTACTAAAACAGGCCTTTCAGGAGACATCACAAAATGCACTAACACCTTACCACCCTGTAATGCGAGCTATCACACAGCTTAATGCTACTGAAAAAGGTGTCGTTAAAATCAGTATTTGGCAAACCCCACCCCTAACTCCTCCTCTTTTTCAGATTTGCATCGCACCATACGATATGGTGCTATCGCATGCGATAAGCCCTTAACGCATGCGAAAATGCCTTAGCGCATTTTGATAAATGACCCCCAAAGTTTGCAAGGTAATCTCTTGTGGTGGAATATTTCCTCCAGGTGCACTAATGCCAACCCCTACAAATATGGGAGACTGTAAATCTTCAGAAACAAAACAAACACACTAATTGTATTTTGCAGGTCATGAAAAAAGCTGGCTGGAGACCTTCCTCTCTGTTGAGGTGGCTGCCTCCGCTCCATAGTTTCCAGATCTTTTATCCTCACTGCCTCTCCACATGATGTTCCTATAGTCCCGACAGCTTCAGGACTCAGTAGATTTGAACCCGTTCCTCTCTCCACTCAGGCAGGGCATTGCCAGGCACACCATGACCTTCCACATGCAGGGCAGAAGAGACCTAGAGGGCGGGAAAGGCTAACTCTCCAATACAGAGCCAGGCATCTATACCAGAAGGGGAAACAATACAAGATGGAATCTCACTCCTCTCCCCACCTAGAAGCAGGTGCAGCAGATATCCCCATTTCTACAATAAAATCGTGCATCGCAAAACTATCCACGAGGCCTAGCGAAGGAGTTATCACAGGATAAGTCCACTTTTCCTTTCACTTGCCTTTCAGTCAACCAACAGAAACTTTTCAGAAAAGTCCATGGAAAGTAAAAGCATTCTGTGGCATGCAGCCGCCATCTTGGATACCCCTCCCTAGATGCTCCTGTAGTTAGATTTTTTCTGGAAAGGTATGCATGAAAGAAAAAATGCAATCTTTGCCCAACCTATCCATCCCTGGGAATGCCTTCTCTCAGCATAGCTGAAAGCATGCACGCTCTGTGGAACAATGCGCTTTTATTTGCATCGAGAAAGGTCAGTTTTCACACAGCCAGTCTGCTAAATCTCCAGGGCATGCTAAATTTTAAATTTATATGCTTAAGAGGGCAATTTTGTAATGTCCGCAGGCCGGCAAAGGACTGCCGGCACGTGGTTCTCAAAAGGACTGCCGAGGAAGAAAGATCCCTCGGCCTGCTTTTTACCATGGACACCTTTTCCCGTCAAAATGTCATGCATGGTTTTCGAAATACAAAATTTCCAGGTGCTGTTGAATTCCTTGCTCTGGCGCCATCCCCTGGAACACCTCTGGTCAATGCAAGTAAAAGTGCCCATATAACATAATGCCCACCCTCCCCCACAGGTAAAAACCGCACGCAATCCTCAAAAAACCCTCTCCATATTATTAGTGTCTTCTTCCTGTTATTGTGTGCCAATTAGTTTTTGTTTAGGTGCATTCCTTTAAAAAATTCCTTTAAAAAATTCACTTTACTCATTTTTGGAAAGGCTGAGTACAAATGCCGTAAAAATATTAAACAAACAAACAGACATGGGTAAAATGATAAAGGGGATGGAACGGCTAAAGAGGTTAGAGTTGTTCAGCTTGGAGAAGAGACGGCAGAGAGGGGATATGATAGAGGTCTATAAAATCATGAGAGGATTAGAATGGGTGAATCGGTTATTTACTCTCTCAGTCATTAAAAAAAGTAGGAGGTATTCCATGAGTTAGCAAGTATCTCATTTAAAACAAATCATAGAAAATTATTTTTCACTCAGCGCATAATTAAGCTCTGGAATTCATTGCCAGAGGATGTGGTTATGGCAGTTAGTGTAACTGGGTTTAAAAAAGGTTTGGATAAGTTCCTAGAGAAGTCCATAAACTTCTATTGTTCAATAAGGAATAGTAGCTTGGGATCTATTTAATGTTTGGGTACTTGCCAGTTACCTGTGACTTGGATTGGCCACTGTTGGAAATAGGATGCGGGGCTTGATGGACCCTTGGTCTGACCCAGTATGGCAATTTCTTATGTTCTAAAATGCTTTTTTAACCCTTGTAAACTGCTCTGAAAATTGTCTTCTTAAAATTAGATTTTTACCTTTTTTTTTTTTTTTTTAAATTATATGAATTTGTGGGCAAGTACACCAGTTTTCAGCTAATTATTCAGCTTCATTTGTCAGGTCGTTCAAGAGCACTCATTTCAATTGCCATAGTAAACTTGTGTCATGTTTGATAAGTTGCCTAAGCTGTAAATAGGTTGCGGTTGACTAACTATCCTATTAATTATTTCCACAGCTAATAACAAATGAATTTTGGTTTGGATACTGTTCCTGGATAGAGTGCCACAGATGACACCCATGTAATTGTGTTGATAAGGAGGAAGAAGGGTTGGTCAGTTTCATCATCTGGTTGAAGAGAATGAAAAGAATCTGGAAGAGACCGCCCAACAGGTTATAGGCGTAGCTGAATACAAAATGTGTTTTAAGACACCTGCTTTACATAGCACAGAGCCTGCCGAGTAAGTCTGGAAAGCTGCATTTTCCTCTACCAAAATTCATCCCACACAAGAATGAGCACATTCCTATAAACCAGCAACCCTCAATGGAAAACAGGAAGCACTGCCACGTGCACGACTGCAGGAGAACAAATTATTCACAGTAATGACAAATTGCAGTCATGTCAGTAAGATGTTAATGCAGAATCCACTGGGGCTTTCCACGCCATATTTCCACGGCTGGGAACCAGAGATGTGTTGGAGGGGGGGCTTGGGTTAACTTCGTTTCTAAAAACATAGATTGACTTACCGAGTGAAGCAGAACTGTTGAGATCCTGTATCAAGTAACTGCTCGTGGTGAGTGTCCCATAATTAGAAATCACGGCTGGTAATGTACGCTCTAACAGGAGAAGTGTTATTTAGGGGGTGGTGGGATAACCTTCAAAGGCGTGAGGATTGTTGTAAACTCCGTGGGTATTTTCACCTGCGTATTTTACACCCGATGTCAAAGGGAAAGTATCTGCATGCTTTTCCTTTGAAAGCTGCCTAAGGGGGGGGTTTGAAAAAAAAGAGTGCTTGCAGAGATTTGCACCTCCTTTTTCTGGCAAAAACCACATGCGATGTTCCCTCCTGCATCCTAACTCCACCCCGGGAACGCCTCCACCAGAGTGCAGGTAGCAGTAGACCTATTGCAGCACAACGTACATACTTTTACCCACATACAGGGTGAGTAATTTTCAACTAGCCCTTTTACCCCTGTAAGTAGCCATTTACCTATGTAATAAATGGCTTTTGAAAATTGCCCTCTCTCTATACAAGGCCCTATATTTCCAGTTGGTTTGGTTTTTTTTTATATAACTTGTGAGTGAATTGGTGTTTATTACAACAAAAATAGGAGAAAAATCAGCGCAAAAAAATAAATCTGGGTAAATAGCAGGGTTTTTTTTGGGTGGACAGAATTATGAAGTGCTGCTCAGTCTCTCTCCTCCTGAGTTGGGGCTAAGCCCTAACCAACTGTGAATTCTGTAGAATCAAAACAAAATTCAGTGCGTTCAGTGTTACAAAAATGAAAGTGGAAAAATATAAATTTTTTTAAATATAATTTGTATGCATTAGATAAAAATATCTGAGAAATCCTTATTGAGAATGGCACAAGATACACACAATATAATAACATTAAAGGAAAAAAAATTACAAACCCACAATGGCAAATATCTTGTGCCCCATCAATCCACTATTAGGGAGGGAGTCTAAAGAAATTCCCAAGTAACCCAATATAACCCAATAATTATACTAATGGTACCCGGGCTAAGCCTCACTCTCTAGATGCATGGTTAATTTCCAGGTGTAGAGGTAGCTTCCGGCCTAGGTGTATCTGGAAGGCCCACCAGGGGGGTTCCTCATTAATAAAGCTGGCGAGATGAGCCAAGTCAAAAAAACAAACTATATTTTACCCCACTCTACTTGATCATACATTTGCATAGAAAATTCAAAAAGAGAAGAGGCAAGCATAGGTCAGGGGAGGAAAATAGCGTGCAAAGATTGTGCTTTCAGATCTATGGAAGAGGTAACTGCGGAAGAAGCAGGTGCAAATGATCTGTGGGTGCTTTCTCCCAGGGCAATCTACAAAGAGACAGTGTGCGCGGGCTTTCCTTCTGAGAACCTAGTGCAAAGCCTGCAAGTAAGCCTGTGGATTTTGCATCAGTGCAGGCAGTTTGAAAATTGTCCCCTAAAAGGATATAAAATGCAATAGGTGGTACACGTTTCCTACTTATCGCCAAATACTTTGAATAATCCTGGGGTTTACAATAATAATAAATTAAAAACTGTAACAAGACTGACTTTAGAGGCAAAATGAACAATGCGCTGAAACAACCACCATTGATTTGCTACCACGCAACTTAATATCACAATCTACCCTACTGATGATTAAGCATCATGGCATGACAAGGGGTAATGAACAGAGAACGTTTGGGTTCTTCCAGACAAAAGCCAATATCTGAAAAAATTTTCCCTGCTTCCCAGATAAATTTTGCCTAGGTAATTTGTTAGCCAGATAAAATGCAATTTATTTTATTTAAAAAGCATACATAATCATGGTTCACAAACAGTACACCCGTATAGCTTGACAGCATCAGCCCATGCCCAAATGAGTTCAGTCAATACCTTGTCTTTAATTGTGTTCCAACCTACCAACCATATTTCAAGTTCATTTTGTATTTAAAAGATGTACTCAGTTGGGGGAAAGGAGGAGAGCTGACTGTTTGCCTGGACCCCGAGACGAGTCGCTAACTGCAGTGAGAGAAATAAGAACTTTAACTCCTCGCCGAGGGAGGAGGGAGGCGTGGCTCGAGAGACCACCCCGTTTGTACGTCATCTAAAAGGGCCCCCGGACCATCATAAAAGTCGGGCCCTGCGGCGCGCAGCCGAAGCTGCGCGCCAAAGGGGCACGCCCCTGGTAAATATTTTCTTTTTTGGTTATTCCATATATTTTCTTGGTTAGTTTTCCTTCCCTTCAGAGATTATGGGAAGGAAACGTAAATCCAAGACTTGGACTTCCTCACCAACAACTCCAGTGTCTAGAAAAGTAGGACCAATGGATAACCATATTATACATATGGGTGAGTCTATGGCAAGGGACGGTGTAGAAGGGATTTCCCAGTTAGGGGTATCCCTAAGTCCCAGGTCCGCACAACCCCCCTTACAACCTTTGAGGGAGGGTATTGGTGGAATTAATATAGCTGAAAACCTTCAGTCAATGACCCAAGACCAATTAAGAACTGGGATCACTGCGCAAGGGAATAGGCAATTGCTTAATGATATAGAAGATGAGAGAATAACTGTTAGTAATAGTTCTGTGCCATATCCAATGGTAATGCCTGATATAATTAATGAGGGTGAAGAAAATAATGTTGAACCAGAGAACGTAACCCTTCTAGATGTTTGGAGGTTATCTGCAAAAATAGATAAAAAATTGACTAAATCTGTGTCCCAAGTGCATGATTTCTCTCTCCAAGTGAGAGCTAAAT
Source organism: Rhinatrema bivittatum (assembly GCF_901001135.1). NCBI lineage: Eukaryota > Metazoa > Chordata > Amphibia > Gymnophiona > Rhinatrematidae > Rhinatrema > Rhinatrema bivittatum. The sequence continues at coordinate 52,294,758 of NC_042619.1, read as the reverse complement.
TTGAAGATTTGGAAAATAGGACTTTAAAAGTAGAATAAGCAGCTGCAGCATTAATCCCGCAAGTAAATGTTTTGCATGCCACCAATACCTCATTTATTAAAGATAATTTGATGCTACATAATCAAGTTGAATTATTGGAGAACGAGTTAAGATCGTTCAATTTAAGATTATTGAACTTTCCTAAAACTAGATTAATGTCAGCTATTGAATTATTTAATAAATATGTAGTTGAGATATTGTCTTTTGAGATAGATAAAATTCCTGTGTTATCGAGATTGTAGTACCTGCCTACTAAAAGATTGCTCCAAGATCAAGAAGGGGGTACAGATGTATTAAATAGTCCTGGAGTTTCCACTTTTTTAGAGGACTCCATGGACAATGTTCATACGAGAGCCACATTGTTGGTATCTTTTTCTTTAAAAAAAGATAAGGATGTATTTTTCTCAAAGTACTTCCAAACTAAGGATTTTATTTTTTGTGGACAAAATATTCAAATGTTTCCAGATGTTTCACGCGCCACGCAAGCACGTAGGAAACAATTTCTATATTTAAAAAAACAGGTTCTCAATCTGGGAGCCAGTTATTTCTTAAAGTTTCCCTGCAAATGTCAAGTAACTTTTCGGAATAATAAGTTTATTTTTACTGATCCCTCTCACTTGGAGCGATTCTTGAAAGACAAGACTCCTAAACAGTAGGTAAAAATTAAGTTAAAGGAGTAGGGTTGTATTAAATGTTAAAGACATGCATCAGTTAGGAAACTCCTCCTGTACCCCTAGATGTGGGCTAGGAAATGAAATATGTTATGTATGTATAATTTGAATTGTTAAAAGTTTTTTCTGATAATTCTTGGTTTATTACATTTGTAATTAAATGTTATAACTCAATAAAATATAAATTAAAAAAAAAAATGTACTCTTAACATTTTCTGCTATATTTTGTAATCTGTTAACGTCAGAATATAATTAAACTCTACAACAGTCTCTCAATGTCCAGCACGGTCCCATCTTCCTCCATCTTTACAATCGCCCTGTTTGTCTCAACATGTGACAATAGCCTCTCTCATACCCATGAGTGATTCACAGCCTTGTGACTTCAGCAAATGCTCAATGCAGAATAAAGGATACCGCAGATTGTTCCCTGAAGGAAGAGAAGGTGACTGACAGCCTTCTTCAAGTCATCATCCAATGATGATGGCAGATTATAGCACGCTTGTCACAGAGTCTGGTGCAATAAATTTAAATTCATGACGTTGTTATTTTTGGGTGCAAGGTTTAACGAAGAACTTCGGTTGCAACAGGATACGAAGTAGGCTGTTTCCAAGCGCCGGATCATAATATGCCAATAAATACTACGAATGTTTTCCTTTTCACATCCGTGTCTTTGTACTTGCTATACATATAGTACAACAGCCATTATGTAAGAGCAGTTTTGATTAGTACACAAAGCATAGGAAGATAAAAAGTTGCTAGGTGCACCTTCTATCCCTTAATTAGGTATTACCCCACCCTCTTCCATCACTAAAATTGCCAATGGTCTTAGTCATAAAGCAGATGGGGACAGACAAAGATCTAAATATGTATATCCTGGAGGAAAGGCAGGAAAGGGGAGATATTATAGAGACATTTAAATACCTCCAAGGAATAAATGCACAGGAGGTGAGCTTCCTTCAAAGGAAGGCGAGCTCTGGGATGAGGGATCATAGGATGAGGTGAAAGGGGGTAGCCTCGGGAGTAATCTAAGGAAATATCTCTTTACAGAGAGGGTGGTGGGCACATGGAATAACCTCCCCGTGCAGGTGGTGGAAAGAAGGTCAATATCAAAACTCAAGAAAACCTGGGACAAGTACAGAGGATCTCTGAGGGAGAGGTCGGGGCTATAAAAGCTGAGTAGGAGATGCAAACATGAACACAGAAACATAAAAATGATGGCAGAAAAGGACCAAAAAGGTCCATCCATCCAGTCTTCCCAGCAAGCTTCTTAATGGCAGTTTCTGTTGCACCATGCAGGTTACCCTCCCGCTCCCCTAAGGGTAGCAACTGCTGCTCTGTGCAGTGATCCCCAAGCCTTACGAGAAACCCATAAATCAATTGTACTGCTAGCAACATTTTTACTGGGTGATGAGCCGACAAGGATGGGCCGTATGATCTTTCCCTGTTATCATGTTCTATGGTTTTATTTTTCTATGCATTAACAGTTCTCCCACCTAACTAACACTGCCCACATCCCATGAACTGCTTTCTCTTTTTTAATGCGAGAGAAACAGTAGAGAGTGCATAAGGGATAAGTAAAAGTAATCCGTTTCATAAAGCTGTATCTTCTCCCCCCCCCCCCCCATTATAACAACTTAAGACTCTGACTGCAGAAAGAAAAAACCCCAAAAACATTTGTAAAAACCTTGACCTCCTCTCTGCCCTCCAAATTTTGTTTATAGGTATCCTTTGCCACTCTGTGAAGTAAACACTTTAAAAGCAGACACTGACTATATGTTTCTTCACAGGCCCGAAAGGCAAACATTTCAGATATTCATGGACTGTATCTCTTTCTATTCCAGTTTTTGTATTTAACATTTATTTACAGAGATTTTTGTGACAGAACTCTGAGATTTTACACCTGCATGAAAATATGATGCAGGATTATTAAATTTACAACATCAAACACAGTGGTCTAAAAAGCTTTATTTTCTTAACTGAAACTCTGAAGTCACAACTAAACTCAGCAAAAGGCTAAACTGCTGCGGCACACGCATTACCCAGCATCCTCGGGCTGCCATAGTGGGCTTGCTGGATTCTAAGAAAGCAGGTCCTACTTGCCCTGGTGGTGGGTGAGGGGAAGAGGCAGGAAGTGTACATAATGCGTCCATTTCTTCCCTATTAAATGCAGACCCCCACTCTCTCCACACACACCCACCCCTCGTCTCTCCCCTCTCCAAGCAGATGCAATCCACATTCTCCTTCTCTAGTTACCCCCCCGCCGCCTGAAAAGCCCTCTCATGTACCTCCCTCATTCTCATGCTCCTCTCTCCCTCCCCTGTTTCTTCTCTACCTCCTTCAGCCCTCTCACTGTCTTCCTCTACTCCCTCACCCCAGCTCCAGATCTCTGTCTGTCTGTCTGTCTGTCTGTCTCTCTCTCTCTTTCCTCCCCAAGGTCCTGCTGCTGCTGCCTCCTCCCAGGCACAAATCAGGGCACAGAGACATCCTCCCCCTCCAGTCCCTGAGAAGAGGCCGAAGATGCTTCCTTCGCCCAGGTCTGCTGGAGGACCCAATAGCATCTGGAGACACCTTTGCTGGCAGCTCCCAGGCCTTGATTGGGACTGAAGATGCCACTGAGACCAGTCTTGCCAGCTAAATAAATCCACTTGCTCCAGGCAAGCATATTTTCAAAACCCTGCATTTGTCAAATGTTTTGTTCTCATTGTTTAAATTCTAATCCCCAAAGCCTTTGTGCTTTCTACTTCTCCAGCCCTTCCCAGAAGGATTCCTATCCTCAGATGTAGTCATTATGCACCACAATGCATTCCCCCTTTTTTCCTGTGCCACTGGACCCCCAGGACATGGAGACGGAGTTGGGAAATAACTGACGACAACAAACCTGGCTTGCTTAAGCAACAGGACTGGGGAAGGGCCTAGAACTGGAACCTTTTTTCCAAATCATCAGTTTTCTCTTTCCCCGCACAGTCAGTCAAAGAACCTCCTACCGACTCCCCTGGCTATTTGCAAGGTGCTGCACCTGCCTTTGGAGTTGCTATAAAACGCTGACACGGTGAAATCTGGTCCTCAGGTGCAATGGACACATCTGGTTTTCAGGGATCTCCACCGGGAATATTTGTAAGATATATATGCATATATTTGACCCAAGAAGCACTTGAATTTGTATAATTTGGCTATCCTGAAAACCAGACTTTTCTGTGGTTCTCTGAGTACCATGACCATCCTAGCTCATCACACCCATGTTTCAAACGCACCATCTTGGCTGCCGTCCCATTAGTTGTTACAATTCCACAAAACCAAAAACTTGAAATTGACCAGAAAACCTTACTTAGGTAAGTTAATTGACAGCAAAGATCATTAACCACTGAATCACAGTACCAGCCCTGTTGAGCAACCTTTCATGACCCCACCTGAAACCAGGTGGATTTCAGGATAGGCCACTTCTAAATATGCACAACTCCTTTCCCCCACCCAGAACTCAAATGATGTGGCTTTGCCCAATCAACTGGTATATGTGACATAATAATAATCTAATAGTAATTCTTTCAAGAGAACTTCACCTGCAGGCTTTGGACTAATCTTTCTTCCAAATTACCACCAGAACTCTACATGGGCTCAGGAGGAATCTTTTCAAGGAGGTTAAAAATACAGGAGTAAAAAGAGTATTCAGATACTAGCACCTGTACCCGTTCTACCCCCGGGCGGCGAGCCTATTAAAGAAAAAGGTTATTAGTTAAAGTTGCACAATTTTAAATAGTTTGAGCAGAATTTCCCTAGAAATTCACTGTAAGCGTGTCCCTTCGGCATACACACACCCTCATACAGGCTCCCTCACTCTCTGGCACACACACACATCCCCTTATATAGGCTCCCTCTCTGAAACCCACACTCAAGCATCCTCCACTCTCCCCCTCTTACCAACCAAGCCGTCTCTCGCACTCCCCCCCCACACCCCCTCTCCTCTCTCACACACACATTCTCTCTCACCGGCATCCCCCTCTCCTCATATAGGTTCCCTCTCTCTGAAACCCACACTCAAGCATCCCCCCCCACCCACCCTCTCTTACCTCCCATGCTCTCTCTCACACCTTCCTGTTCTCTCTCACCCTCCCCTCCACGACAGACATTCTCTGTCACCGGCATGCCGCGAGACCCGCACCGTCGGCGGCGAAGATGAAGGCCCGGCGTGCTGTTCACGGTGAAGATGAAGTCCCAGCGCGCCGTTCGCGGCACACGGGGGCCTTCCATTTTCGCCTTGAGCAGAAAATAGCAGCGGAGACCCCGGCATGCTGCAAACCTAGCGCTTCCCGCGGCACAGCCTCCGTTCGCGGTGAAGATGAAGGGCTGGGCGCGCTGATCGCGGCAAATGGGGGCCTTCCCTTTTCGCCACGAATGGCGCGCTGTGCCTTCATGTTCGCCGTGAACGGAGTGTGTGCCGTGGGACGCGCTCCGTTCGCAGTATGCCAGGGTCTCCTCTGCTATTTGCTGCCTGTCCCGCGATGGCCGCTGTCCTTGCGGTTTTGAATAGTCTTCCGGTGAGGGAGGAAATTGGCGAGGTGAGGGATGAAATCTTCTGCAGTACCTCTTGTAGCTGGTGTTGTGATATGGCCGCTGTACTATGCGCGAGCACTGAGGGACACATTAGCAAGCATTATAGTGCCATCTATCGGCGGGCTGGGGAACATGCGCGAGCACTAACGGACACACTCCAAGCCCGATATATTATAGATTATCTCCCATCCCTAAGGAGGTGGACTAGGTTTATTAAAAAAATAATATAAAACTAGTGTTAAAAAGTTTGTTTCTTCATTCTAAAGGCAGCAAATGGTAGCTACTTAAAAGGATAAGAGAAAAATAAAACCCTAGACCAGGGGTGGCCAACTCTGGGTCTCGAGAGACAGAAACAGGCCTGGTTTTCAAGATATCCATAATAAATATGCATGAGCTAGATTTGCATACAATGTTTATAGTGCGTCCAAATCTAGCTCATGCATATTTATTATGGATATCCTGAAAACCAGGCCTGTTTGTGGCTTCTGAGGACTGGAGTCGGCCACCCCTACTCTAGACTAAATATCATACAATTATCACACTCCCGTTTCTTCACTGCTACCTACTGTACTGAAAAAATGAACAGGGATAAGTTGGAAGGTGGTTGACTCAGGAAAAGAAAAATAAAATTCTCTGTATTGTTAAAGGAAAACAAAGGCATAGTTAAGAGTTTCAGTTCATTTTCTTGAACACTGAATTCTTGGAACCACTTACTTTATGCAGCCAGAGAGGAATATTTCCAGCCTCACTGTGTGATAAGTGCTTCTGCTGTACGGCGGCCCAGCAGAAGGAGTCCACGTAGGCAGCCTGACGCCAAGAAAAGGCGGTCGGGGCAAAGCAGCTGATCTGAGCACCTGTAAAAGTGAAGAAGAAAAAAAAACAAAAGTAAAGAAGCTGTATCAGAGTGCTTCAAACCTCGACCTGAGTTCAAGGTTTAATGCCATACCTATTGCACAGAGGGATGCAGTGTATTGGTCTTGAGGGAAAACTGAATTCGTTTTAGACTAATTAATAGCTTTTACTGGATCATCGTTAAAAAAACAAATGAATTCAGGCAATTCCTGTCAAGCCTGCATTTTTTTTTTTTTTTTTACAATTTCCATAAAATGTAAGACATTTTTAATTAATGAACACTGAAATCAATCACGCTAATTCACCGGGGGAGGGGGGGAGAAATATTTAAATTTTGTTTGCAAGATTTGAGCCAATTACTTTTAGCGGGTGATTGCTAAAGCAATGTTTCCCAATTCTCTCCTGGAGGCACACCTAACCAGTCGGGTTTTCAGGTTATCCGTAATGAATATGCATGAGTTAGATTTGCATGCTTTGGAGAGCCAGGGCATGCAAATCTATTTTATGCATCTTCATTGTGGTAATTCTGTGGTTCCAGGAGCAGGCTGGGAAACAGATTTTTTTTTTTAACATAAATCGGACGGGATGCAGCATTTGTTACGCGTGTGGTAGATACATAGGCAGATATTAGGTACATGAGGCTGTGATGGCACGGCATTTGTGGGCTGCCATCTGACTGAGCACCCGCTGTTTATCATCAGCATGCCCAAGAGCAAGAGGGAGGGGCCAGCAGCTTGGGGTCCCAGCCTCTCTGCTGATCCAATCGCTTCAAATATTAAACACTGCAAAAAAAAAAAAAAAAAGGCCGACATAATGGAATATGAAATACAAACATGTTTATTACAGGTCAAGAAAACACATTGATTCTTTAAAAGACACATGCAACAAATCATCTTCAGCTGTGTGCAACTGGACATTTTTATTTGGTATAAGTAAAGTTTATCAGGGCCATATTCAAAATCCATTTAGACGGATAACTCAAAAGCAATCCATCTAAATCATAGCCGGATAGCTACTTTTAGACATATTTAAAAAGAGAGCATTTGGGGGGGCATTCTGGGGAAGGGTTGAGTTATCCGGCTAGGTTAGCCAGACAACTCTAGGCCTGCTTCAGAGATACTTCAGTGGACTCTTGAGAGGATGGGGATGGCACGGGTGGATTAGCTGCAGCAACACTGTGGTCAAATTACTGACAGAGCTAGCCAAGTGGTTAGTGGTTAGAGCCTAGTGGTTAGAGCAGTGGACTTATGGAACCAGAAGACCAGGGTTCGAGTCCTGCTGTCACTCCTTGTTACCTTGGGCAAGTCACTTTACCCTCAATTGCCTCAGGTACAAAAATTTATATTGTAAGCCCTCTGGGGATAGAGAAATACCTACAGTACCTGAATGTAAACAGATGTGATATCCTGATTGAGATCAAATGTCGGTATATAAAATAAATAAATAAATCACTATGATAAAGCCCTGGGTTATGGCTGCTGCTTGCTGCTGCACAGCACAGGTGTGGTTCAGCTGAACCCTCCTCATTCAGACCAGCTCTGCCCGTAGATGGTGTAGCTGCACCCCATGCCTCCTCTCTATGTGGTCAAGTGTGGCCTGCACTGATGGATCCACTACTGGTGCTGCAGGTAGCGGGGTTGCTAAGTCGCTGAAGTGCTGTCTCTCTGGCTCCAGTGCCGGCATTGCTGGCCTCATGGGGTGAGCTGGCCGGGTGACTTCTTGTAAATCCTGCTGGACACATGGCCTGCTGGAGGCAGCTAGTGACCGGGCAAGTTCCTCCCACGGCAGGGCGGTGGCTCTTCATAAAGCTTGAGAGGTAGAGGCTAGCATCAAGGGGTATGGGCGACCCAAGCTGTACAAGCAGCTTCTGTTGTGGCTGTGGCTGCTGCTCCTCCTCCTCCTCTGTCCACTGTGTCTCAGCATCCATGAGAACGGGGGCCACAGAGCTGGGGCTACACTACTGGTACCTAGGGCTGCACGGCTGGGATTGGGGCTTCCTGGGCAAGAGCTGTGGAAGCAAAGAAGAAGACATAAGTATAAATGCTAAGAAGTGCACATGTACTGTTTTGCGTAAGATGTGCACTTTGCATCGTTCAATGTGAGCATCCTATGCAAAAAAAAAGTGTGGACATCTGTAGCAGACTTCACATTTACAGGTGATGTGACTTACTGGCCCCAGCCCGCATCTTATCCAGGGCCTCATCCATGCCCTCAAAGACATCCGGTCCCAGCCGCTGAATAAGCCATTCCTCCTTCGGCATCATGCTGATTGGGCAAGGGGCTCCTCCTCCAGTCTGGCACATGTATTTGTTCCTGCCGACCACCTTATGCTTCAGCTGTGCCTTTATGTCCCAGTAGCAGTGAGCCACCTGCTCTCCAGTCCTCTTGATTCATCGAGATATGGCCTGGGAGATGGTCCACCACATCTGGCAGTCCTGGAGGTAATTGCATTCCAGTTGCTGAAGAGCAGGTTGTAATTCTCCAGGACGCCGGCAATGAGTTGCTCGCTATCCTCCAGGCTGAACTTGTAGGCACATAGATGCGGAAGAGCTGCTGCCTGAGAGGATCAGGTTGCCACTTCCACTTCTGGAGACGTGGCATCATTCCTCTGACTCTTGCTCCCACTCCCCACTCCCCTCCCTTCTCCCAGCTTAGGAGTCTCTCGCCGCACTCCTAAGCTGGGCCTACTGAATGTCTAAGCCTCTAGGAGGATAATGCTGTATAACTCGTGAGATATCTTCCTCCTAGCAGCCAATACCGAGAGACCCTCATACGAGAACTGTAAGGATTATTTTTGCTGTGGGAACGGCGTGGGATTCATAGCTTAAAGTAAGACTGTTTACGATTTCTGGAAATTCTTAGGAGTTAGAGAGACAATCCAACAGCTCATGGTGGCCATGGCAGGGACTTCAGGTAACAGTGCAGTAATTATCCACGCTAGGACTGCGAGTCTGCAAAGGGCGTTTGCAAATTGTCACCCAGAATTATGACTTATGGGGAGAAAATGGTTAATGTGGCTGCTAAACAAGTATTTGCTGTGAGTTTGATTGGCCTGTGTAAAGATTGCTCTCTTGTAAATAAACAGACCTTTGTTTTGGAACCACAAATACTTGCTGGCAACCTGCATTTGTCATCTGGGATCTGACTCACCAGCAAGAGATAATTAGATAGCTCCCTGGGAAAACTGTAAGCCCGTGCCAAGAAAGAAGCTATCACTGTCCAAAGAGAGGCCTGATTACCCTTGTGCAGTGAGCAATTCATCCCGCTGGTCAGCTACACCATCTCATCAACCCCCTGATTAATAAGAGCCCAGGATATGCGTTAGGCGATTACCCCATCATAGCTTACATGAATTATTCTGTGCAATACATGTTTAGAGCACCCTGGGGTCTCCACCAGATGGCCCTAGTTCCCTGCCCTTTTGTTGTCAGCTAGGACGGAGATACAGCAGCTCCCTTTGAGGATAGTTGAGGTGGTAGATTCTTTATCCAGAAAAGGCGGGGTGGGGAACCTAAGGTAAGGTGTGGCAGAGTAGAGATTCTTTTGAGACAGGAAGTTGCTCTCCCAAGCTAGGACCCAGCCTCGCCTAGGAAGGGAGAGAGACACTGCCCTGCCAGGTCTTGGTTAGAGACTGGAGAGAAGAGAGGCAGAGAGAGATTTATTTTGCGATATTTTGTGAGATTTTTGTATTCTTAAACCTGTGCCTTCTGGGAGGCAGAGATTCCCCCTCCAGAAGTGCAGAAGGGTTTTCTACGCCCCATCAAGAGGAGATTGCTGAGGCCAGCAGTTGACCATCCAGTATTGTTTTTGCCAAGATTGTGTTTTTCCATCTAAATGGGAAGGAAGTATTTTTTTCTGCCCCCCTTCCTTGCCCAGAATTTCTGCTTCCAGTATAGATCTGCATTTTTTAAGAGGAATTCAAGGGAGCGAAGAGGAGGAGGAGATCTGGAGACCTCCCGGGACACCAGTGACGGATTTAGAATTTGGTCACCCCTAGGTGCAGTCACCCCCTATCACACCCCCCCCCCCCCCCAAAGATTGGACAACAGGGAGCAGAAGGTCTAAAGGAACATTGGTTCTTTCCTGCTAATTTTCGTTCCTGTAGTACCACAGATCAGTCCAGACTCCTGGGTTTTGTACCCCTGCCAGATGAAGACAGATAAAGTTTTCTTAAAACTGGTATATAACTGAGTGCCACCTGCAGTCCCTCAGTATTGACCTGTACTCAAGTCAAGATGCAAAACCTATAAAACTTGACAGCCCATCCCCTCCCCAATGAACAGGAGGATGGTGATGCTGAAACACACAGGACACCACTTTGTCCTAGAACAGAAGCAACACACAAAACAGTGTAGGGAACAGATAACAACTCTGCTTCACTTGCAAACAAAGAAGGAACGAGCAGGAAACTCACCCCTCATACCTGGGCGGGTGTCTGGACTGATCTGTAGTACTACAGGAATGAAAATTAGCAGGAAAGAACCAAATTTTTCTCTCCCTGTACGTACCCAGATCAGTCCAGACTCCTGGGATGTACCTAAGCCCACTAAACTGGGTGGGACCTGGAGAGTCCCGCTCGCAGCACGCTCTCACCAAAACATGCTGCAGTTGGAGCCCCGATGTCCACGTGATAGTGTCTGGTGAAAGTGTGCAGCGACTTTCAAATCGCTGCCCTGCAAATCTCTCGCGGCGACACCTGCTGAGCCTCTGCCTAAGAGGCTGCCTGTGAATGCATGACCCCTAAAACCATCCGGCACCAGCCCACCCTTGGCAATATAAGCCGAACCGATAGCTTGTTTGAGCCAGCATGCAATAGTATCTTTAGAAGCCTGATGCTCCTTCCTTGGGCCATTCCAGAGGACAAAAAGATGATTCGATATACGAAAATCATTAGTTTATTTATTTAACACATTTTTCTAGACCGTCGTTCAGTTATACCATCGCATCGGTTTACAAAATTAAGAACATAAATACATAGTTGTAATATAAAATCAGAATAATTAAGGTAAAAAGATAAAAAGTCTTTTTGAGTATAATGGATGGTCCCAAAAAACAAAGCGGAAGCCGATCCACAATAGCTATACAGTGATAAAAATGAAGAAGGATCAGTATAAAGAGGACTTTTATTAAATCTTGCCCAAGATTTAATAAAAGTCCTTTTTATACCGATCCTTCTTTGTTTTTATCACTGTATATTTTTGAGTATAATGTCATATAGAATAATTAAATATTAAAGGCAAAATCCAGTATCAAAGTAAAAGAAAAGATAAAATGAAATAAAAGATATGTTAGTTTACCATTGATCTCACACAGCTCAACAATTAGTGACTTTAGGTATCTTTAACAACGCACGATGAACATTCAAAAGCCTCGGCTCCCTCACATGTGGAGTAGAGGAATCCAAGTCTGGAAAAGCCAGAAGTTGCACAGACTGGTTAACATAGAAGCCTGACACTACCTTCGGGAGAAAGGAAGGTACTGTACGCAAAGACACCACAGTCTCAGAAACCTGCAGAAATGACAAAGCCTGACGCTCCGAAATCCATCATGCCAAACAAATAGCTACCAGAAAGACCACCTTAAGAGTCAAATCCTTCAGAGTAGCTCTCTTCAGGGGTTCAAATGGAGCCACACACAAAGCTGTAAGCACCAAATTAAGACTCTAAGACAGGCAAGCCTTCCTTACAGGAGGACGCAAATTCTTCGCTCCCCGAAGAAAACGCACAACATCCGGGTGAGCAGACAGGGAAAATCCCTGAACCTTACTGCGGAGATAACCCAGGGCCACTACCTGTACCCTTAGAGAGTTGTAGGTTAGACCCTTGGCAATCCTTCCTGAAGAAAAAAGTCAAATATGTGACAGTGTAGCTTGTAGCACCTGCAACCCCCTAGCCACACACCAGAACTCAAAAACTTTCCAAATACGCACATAAGACAAAAAGATGTGGAAGTCTGCCTGGCATGCAGCAAGGTGAAGATAACCACTTCTGGATAACCTCCGTGCCTCAATATTCTCCTCTCAAAAACCAGGCTGTGAGATAAAAGTGAGCTGCCTGGTCTGAAAATATGGGATCCTGGTGGAGAAGATCTTCAAGATGGCTGAAACTCAGGGGCCTGTCTATGGCTCGGTTGACAAGATCTGCAGACCAGGGGTGGTGAGGCCATTCTGGATCCACCAGAATTACATCTCCTGGATGTCTCTCTATCCTCTGTATCATTTTGCTCACCAGAGGCCATTAGGGAAAGAAATACAGAAGCACATCGCAAGGCCACGGAAGCACCAAAGCGTCAATGTCTTCCGCCTGAAGAATCATGGAGCCTTTGAGTTCTCCCTGATCACCATAAGGCGAGCCCTATGTCCTGCAAATGAGATACATAGCCACCTCTGACAGCTACCACTCTCTGAGATTCAACGCCTTCTGACTCAGGAAGTCCACCTGCACGCTCTCCACCCTGGCAAAGTGTGACACTACTATTTACTCCAAGTGCTGCTCCGCCCAGAGGATCAACTCCTGGGCCTCCTGGGCCACTGCTCAACTCTTTGTTTTCCCCTGGCAGTTGGTATAAGCCACTGTGGATTCCAGTGGGAGAGGAGAGCCCTCTGAAGAGGTTACTTATGCACAAATGCCCAAGAACTAACTCCCCTGAGTAGACGCCATGGAACCCAGGACTTGCAAATAATCTCACACCCTGGACACTGCAAGCTCTAACAGGTAATGGACCTGACCCTGTAACTTCATAATCCTCTCCTCTGTGAGGGACGCTCTCCCCTCCCTTGTGTCAAATCGCATTCCCAGTTACTCCAGGGACTGAGAGGGAACGAGATGACTCTTTGCGGCATTCACCACCCAGTGTAACGACTGCAAGCATTGCAGCACCTTCTGCACTGACTGTTGACTAAGAACTTCTGACTTCACCCATATGAGCCAGTCATCCAGATATGGATGAACCAGCACCCCTTCTCTTTTAAGACCACCGCACCACCACCATCACCTTGGTGAATGTATGTGGCGCCGTTGCCAGTCTGAAGGGAAGGGCTCGAAACTGCAGATGTTCCCCAAGAACCATGGTGCGGAGGAACCTCTAGTACTCTTGTCAGATGGCTATGTGGAAATAAGCCTCTGTCAGGTCCAGAGATGATAAATACTCCCCTTTGTGCACTGCTGCAATGACCAATCTTAGGGTCTCTATATGAAAATGGGTAACTGAGGACCGCATTCACCCTCTTTAAATCCAAAATGGGGCAAAAAGACCCATCCTTCTTTGGCACCATGAAATAGATGGAATATCTCCCCATCTGCTGCTCTTCGAGTGGAACTGGCACTATGGCTCCCAGCTGCTTAAAGAGATTCACTGTTCTCGAACTGCTGCCTGCTTTGTAAGAGGACTGCAAGGGGACACAAAGAGGTCTCTGATGGGACAAGAAAATTCTAAAGCATAGCCATCTTATCACCTCGAGGTCTGTGGTAATCTTGACCTGCTCATCGAAAAAGTGCACCAACTGCCCTCCGACTGCCGGAACTGAAGAGTGGGCTAGCGTCACTTCATTGCAAGAACTTAGCGCTGCCTGCACTAGCCCCTGAATTGTCCCATGAAGGTCTCCTTGCCCTGCGAAAGGACCAATTCCAGGAGGATGCCCTGGCAGAGGCTTGCCCGCTGCAGACCTCTTGAACTCTTGGACTGGCGAAACCTCTGATTTCAAGAAACCGAGCCTGGCCGCAGGCACAAACCTTTTGCTCTTAAACTTGTCCTCGGTAACTTCTGAACCTTGGACTCACCTAGATGCTTCATTACCTGCTCCAGGTAGTCACAAACAAAAACGTCCCTTAAAAGGAAGCGCTCCCAGTTGTGACTTGGAACACACATCTGCCGACCAGTTACATAACCACTACAAATGTCTAGACACTGCTGACATCATAATTTAGGAAGAGGCCCTGACAAGATCATAGAAGGCATCAGCACCATAAGCCGTGCCTCTTCCAGACGGTCAGCCTATTATGCCACAGCCCCCCACCCCCACAAGCTTACAAATCCTGCAACTACTGGACCCAATGCAGACAAGTTCTCTGTACCAGACTACTGCACACTGCTGCATGTATGGCTAGAATTGAAACCTCAAAGATCCTCTTGAGATGAGCTCCAACTTACAATCCTGTACATCATGTAAAGCGCCGGAGCCTGCCACTGGAATAGTGTCTTCCTGGTAACTGCAGACACAGAATCATTCACCTTGGGAAGCGCCAACAACTCCAAGGTGTCCTCTGGCAATGGACAGAGTTTAGCCATAGCTCTGCCAACTCTTAGCCCAGATTCTGGAGTATCCCACTCCAGAACCACCAGCTTTTTCACTGACTTAGAAAAGGAATGTCCTCAGCAGACCCTGTAGGCCATCCAATATGGGATCTGTTCCTTCCAAATCAGACTCTTCCTGAGTCATCTTGATTCCAAGTTCCTTAAGAACCTGTTGGAATCAGTGGCCAGAGTGTTGCAACCGTCGCTGCCCGACGGCTTCACTCCCCCTACCTTTCTTTTTCTGTGACTCCTCCTGCTCCCTGTGGACGTCTGGCTGCCGCAGCGTCTGCCTGCCATCCTCTCCGGCGTCCTGGGACTGGCTTGGTAGCTGCCTCCCACCATGCTCCTCAGGTACCTTAGGGCGTATGCTCTGCATGGTCCTCATTCTTTTTCCTCTGTGGCCCGACCTCAAGGGCGTCCCCATGTGATGATGTCATGTTGCCCAGATATTAAGCCTATCGTTTATTGCTAGCTGTTTGAGTTAGCAAGGGATTCCTACGGATGGGATTCGCTCTCCGTACCCAGCTACTCTGCCTCCAACTTCTATTGGACTCTTTGCTGCTAACGAGGTACCCGCTCCTCGGGGGCCTCTCTGCTTCTTTCAGGTCGCTATCAGGAACCGGTACTCGCTCCTCGGGGGCCTCTCTGCTTCTTTCAGGTCGCTATCAGGAACCGGTACTCGCTCCTTGGGGGCCTCTCTGCTTCTTTCAGGTCGCTATCAGGAACCGGTACTCGCTCCTCGAGGGCCCATGTTCCCTGACTTGCTGCCTGTGTCCATCTCCTCTTCTACTTGGATGAATTCGCTACAGACACCATCTGTGAGTACTACTACCATCTACTTCTCAGAGCTGTTTCCCTAGAACCAGGTACTCGCTCCTCGAGGGCCTGTCTCCGTTCCAGCGCCAGTGCCATCTCCTACTTGGAACTGCTGCGTGAGTACTTGCCAATGAGTCCTCTGCTCCCAGGGATCTGGTACTTGCTCCTCGAGGGCCAGCTCTCCTATCTCGGGGCTTCTCATACTGGGGACTCTGTGAATGTCTTATTGTACTCGGTCTCTCAGTTATTTTCACTATAGCACTGCTACGGAGGAAACTGCTGTTCCAGCGCCCTGAGGGGTACTAGCGCAGCCGGCTCCATCTTCTACTCACTACCACCACCTCTGGTGGCTCCACAAACTGTCTAAATAAAGGTATAATCTGTGTTTGTGTGTCCAGAGCTGAGCCTGACCTGTGGCCCCTCACGGGACTTCCCCTCATGGGCGTGGTCAGCTGCCACAGTGTCCAAGGGTCCACACAAACTCTACAAAACATAACACAGAGCTCCTCTCTGCAAAAGAGATGGATCACCTTGGGATCATCCACCTCAGCAATAGGGACCTCCTCCAGGTCCTCAAACGGATCCACTCCAGAGGGGTCTCCTGGGGACCTCTGCAGGCCCTCAGAATCATCCGTATCTCCCTGCAGGTCCCCTGACCCCAAGGGTAGGCCTAAAATGTGCCGGACCCTGTCCGTGCGCTTAGGCAGAGCAAACTTGTCGCACGATCTAGGTCCCCCCCATGACATGAGGCCGCGGCCTGCTGTGTCCCCCCGATGCTTTCTTGGCTTAAAAAACCTGGTGTATCAGAAGCACAAAATTTGATGAAAAGGACTGGCAGTCAAAGGAGTCATGGTCGAGAAGAAATTCTTCTCCGCGGATTCAAACATTCAGAGGGAAATCTTCCCCTCCACAATGCACCCGATTCCCTTCGGTACTAGTCCCAACCGGGGACAGATGAGGTGGGGAAACATCAGGCCCCCCGGAAGCCACTGGGAGCCGCATGGCCAAATCAAACATGGCCACCACTGGCTTGCTATCTGAGAGAGCCCCGGGTGAAAGCCTGGCCCGATGTGCCGAAGAAGAAGTCGAGTGAACCCGGAGAGAGAGCCGTGCAGATGCGTCATCCCCACTTGAAGAGCACCTGGAGCAAAGATTGTGCCTGTTAAGGTGAAAAGCGACTCCTCAAAGACCCAGCAAGCAGAACCGTGAGGCATGGCTCCAACGGTGTGGTCTAGCTGCCATGGTCCCTTCCTCCAGCGTGCAGGAATGGGGTGAGGAGAAAGGGGGGGGGAAGAGTGTGAAAAGGAGAGAGGACAAGGGATACAGGAGATGGGGAAGATTAAGAATCTGTGATGGGTAATAGGAGAGAGAGAGTGGAAGGATCTTGGATTGAGGAAGGGGAGGAAGGAGTAGGAAGGGTTGGGGAGTGGGTTTCAGGATCTGGAGAAAAGGGAGTGGTAGGAAGGAAGGAAGGGAGGTTCCAGGATCTGGGGAAGAGAATCTAAAATCAAGGGAGAGAAGATCTGAATTGCAGTGGTTTGGGGAGGAAAGAAGGTAGGAGTCCCTACCATGCTCCAGTCTGGTTCCTCCTTGCATACCCCTCTCTAGCTTCCCACCCAATGACATATATATATGTACAGATATCTCCTATTATCTATGAACCCTGTTTTTTCAGTATACCTAACTTTTGGTATATCTTGTTTTGTTTGGACTAATTTTATATGTCAGTTCTCAGTCTGTTTAATGTAATTTTTCAAAATTCCAATGTAACAGGTTGTTATAATGTAAACCGGAGTGAAGGCAACTCTGCTATACCTCGGTACATAAAAAACGCTAAATAAATAAATATATACATACATACATATACACACACACACACACAATTCCTTTCCCTCATACACAGACCTGCGCCCCCTAGCCAATCCCTTTCTCATCCCCAGCCTCTTTTCTCACCCTCCAGTGATCTATATTCAGCCATTCCTTGTCTCCCCAAAATGATTCCACTTTGATCAGTCCGTTGCATACAGGCTCTCCTCTTCCTTGCATGCTGCCTAGACGGGATATGCTGGATCATGAAGGAGTGGGCTGTTCTCTACTGAGTGAGATTCAGCACAACTGAAAGGCAGAAAATCTTAAGCCAGCCTGATGCCCCAGTGCACCTAATGACAAATCCAGACCTGCAGGACACAGGACCCTGACAGAGTGGAGATCGGGAGTACTTGTGGACCTCAAATAACTTGGGGATCAGGGATCAGGAATACTGTGTACAATTCTGGTCGCCGCATCTCAAAAAAGATATAGTTGCGATGGAGAAGGTACAGAGAAGGGCAACCAAAATGATAAAGGGGATGGAACAGCTTCCCTATGAGGAAAGGCTGAAGAGATTAGGGCTGTTCAGCTTGGAGAAGAGACGGCTGAGGGGGGGATCTGATAGAGGTCTTTAAGATCATGAGAGGTCTTGAACGAGTAGATGTGAATCGGTTATTCACACTTTCGAATAATAGAAGGACTAGGGGGCATTCCATGAAGTTAGCAAGTAGCACATTTAAGACTAATCAGAGAAAATTCTTTTTCACTCAACGCACAATAAAGCTCTGGAATTTGTTGCCAGAGGATGTGGTTAGTGCAGTTAGTGTAGCTGGGTCAAAAAAGGTTTGGATAAGTTCTTGGAGGAGAAGTCCATTAATGGCTATTAATCAATTTTACTTAGGGAATACCACTGCTATTAATTGCATCAGTAGCATGGGATCTTCTTGGTGTTTGGGTAATTGCCAGGGCTCTTGTGGCCTGGTTTTTGGCCTCTGTTGGAAACAGGATGCTGGGCTTGATGGACCCTTGGTCTGACCCAGCATGGCAATTTCTTATGTTCTTATACCTAGGGCAACCCTGACAACACTAGGGACACTTATTTCCACCCCATGAAGGATAAGCAAGTTCCAAGCCCCTACCCTGAGGGACATATCCACAGAGGTAGGGACCCTAAAAATCTGTATTCCCATATGGCTGAAGAACTTGGATATAACTGGACACTTTATTATTTGCTCCTATTGATTTTATCACAATCAATCACAGTAAACTTTATTCTAAACACCCATCCAGTGAGTCCAGCCTGGATGGGTGTTTAAACCTGAGTGTTAAATTTATGTTAAAATTCTCCCAATATGTGGACTTTGTACCTGCTTGTTGAGTGACAATATATTGTATTCCTTTGCCTGCTTATTTGTATTCAGTCTTATAGTCGGGGTATTTCTCAATGTCAAGTGCTCTTGATTTTTGTTTAAATTGGGAAAACTTAACATTCCCATGAGAAATTTAAGATCACAAGATAAAGGACTCCTTGAGATTCCAATCGATTAAACAGACACTCTTTGGTGAGATTAGAGACTAAAACATTTTCCCTAGGTGGTCCAATGTTATGGAATAACATGCCTGATAGATTAAGAACTGAAATCACCACTACCACTTTTAAAAAAACTTTTAAAAACTTGGCTTTTTAACAGGCATTTTTGAAACACACCAGATTAAAATTTACAGGTTAGGAAGAAAAATACACTACCATCTTCTAGACAGCATTGTTATTATCGATTGTTAGTTTGACATTGTTAATTTTTTTAATAGTTTAATGTATGTACCATTTGGGACTGTAAACCGTATTGACCCTCTGTGAAAATATGGTATAGAAATGTTGTTAAATGAATAAAGAGTTTAAAAAAAATGCTTGAGTGACACCATTTTATTTTCATACAATAAAAAAATGTTTCTGAATACAAATTATGGTGAGACATTTATGCTGTTTATAGGAGTGTTGTTCAATAAAGATTCTGATCAGAGGAATATCTAAGATGCAATTTCTGAGTGATCAGCATACTCTCTCTCTGGCACTACCAAGGACAGCCAACAATCTGAATAGATGAGACTAACGTAAGGGAAGCATGCGTGGGACAGTTGTAGAACACTATCAGTTACAGCTAAACATGGCAACAAGCAACAGAAACGCAGCACGTTCGGCCATTACAGGACGGTCCAAAGACAAAACGGAAGTCACTTCTGCTCAGGCTGTATTGTATGGGCTGTTTGATATTCATACCTGGGAACTCTAAGGATTTGGCCCAGAGACTCCAGAATTCTAAAGGAAGCATTGGGTCTCTGGGCCAACACCATAAAGTTCCAGGTGCTGCAGTGGATACAGGCCCTTAGGGGCCCAGGAAGAAGAAGAAGAAGAAGCAGTGTCGGGTCTCCGCATGGCTAAAGGAGGGGCACTGAGCTGCGTAGGCTGGGAGGAAGAGGAGCAATGAAGGGCTTGCACGGCTGCAGAAGGAGGGGGCATCAAGCTGCACAGGCTGTAAGGAAGAAGCAGGGGTGGGCCCATGTGGCTGAAGAAAGAGAGGCACTGAGCTGCCCGGGCTGGAAGAGGAGCAGCATCAGGCCGAGAAGTGTCAGACCTCCAGAAGTAGAAAAAGGGCAGTGTCAGCTCCCTCAGCAGCCAGAAAGAGGCAAGAGACTGCGCGGGCCTACAGAAAAAGGCTCCTGCTCCGTATACCCAAAGAGGAGGCTGCAGTCTCTGGAAAATTCTGGGGGAGGGGAAGAGGATGAGTGAGCATGTCAGAGAGAAAGAGAGAGAGAGTGTGTAGGAGGAAGAGAAGTGAAGGTAAAAATGAGCAGGTGTGTGAGAGTGTGTGTATGTGGGAGAATGAGGAGTAAAGTTGTAAGTCAGCACGTGAGAATGTGTGAGAGAAGGCGTGAGAGTGAATGTATGAGAGTGAAAGTAAGCATGAACATGTGAGTGTGTTAGTGTGTGTGTGCGCATCTGGTCCCACCTGCCCCCGTTAATCCACAGTGATCTGAGGGGACAGGAAATCAAAAGTTCCCCAAGTATTCTGATATACAAGCCAAAGCAATGTTGGGACCAGCTTTTTCTGCACCCGGGGCACATTAGAATTATACCCCTCCTCCCCATCCCAGGTTGATTTATCAGCGGCTGTTCCAAAACAGCACTCTCTCCTTTGGCAGTAAAGGCACAGCTGTTCCTCTGGCAGCAGCGCCTGCAGCAAAGCACCCCATCTCTCTTTCCTCCTGCCCAGCATCCTCCTTTTTCACTTCCCCCACCCAATTCCTACCCTGCATCCTCTTCTTTCTCCCCCACCCAATGCTTGTCCAGTAGCATCCTCTCTCTACCACCCTTCCTTTGCCTAGCAGCTTCCCCTCCTCTCACTCGCTGCTCACAGGCAGCCCCTTTCTCTCCCAACCACCTGCTCAACAGCAGCCCCTCTCCCCACAACCCTTTGTCCAGCAGCAGCCTCCCTTCTCTCTGTCCACCAACTTCCTGCATAGCCGCAGCCTCCCCCCCCCCACACACCTTTTTCTCACGCTCTCATTCTTCCTGCATTCCTCGTGCAGCAGTAACGCAGATCTTTATGCAGCAGTAATAGCTGCAAAAACCTGAAATAAAATAAGCACAGGGCCTGTGAGCCAACATGCACTCACAAGCCCTGGGACAGCCCAGACGCTTCTCCCGCACAAACTTATTCGCTGCAGATATCCTGAACACTTGACTGACGGACTGGAAGTCCCCCCCCAGGACAGGTTTGAGAACCCGTCAGCCTCACGCCTTCCCCTGACTGAGGCCCATAGCCTCCCCTCTGAGATTCTGAAAACTAAACTCGACAATCGTTACGACCCTACATATACAATTTAATTGCTTAAGCATTGTGATAGATATTTGTTTTTAAAAAAGTGAAATTCTCTTATTAACACAAAATAATGTAAAACCCTTCCTAGAGTCAGTGAAAGTGTTCCTGCACTTCATAAAATTACCTAAACAAAATGTGCCCTTTATCATTAGTCAGGTGAGCAGACTTGTGTAAAGTCAAATGTCCAAAGGTGAAAGTGGATTTCCCACTGCCAGGAGTATGAATGCTTTTAGAAAAATAAATTGCATTAAAAACTTTAGGGAAAGAAGCATTAGGTGGAATTCTTTTTGTAATAACAAAAAAAAAAAAAAACAGAGCCCTAGCCATTACCATCAGCAGCAAAATTCAGCGGACGTCTCCTGGCAGTTAACACTCATTAAACCTAGCCACTGACCCACAGTCTTGTTAGCCGTTCTCCAAATCTAAATATATGCATTGTAGTTTCAATAAATCTGTAAAATAAGACCTAGAAAGTAGGGTTTATGAGCCTCGAGTAAAGAATAGCAGCTAGACAGCTACTGACTCTCAGGCAGCTGCACTTCCACAGACACACAAGGCGCTGTCAACCCTGCATTCAGTACCTACAATCTGCTGATCCTGCTACGGTCTAAACAATGATTTCCTTCAGCTCTTCTGACTGTCATCGAAGCAGCATCGAAAGTTCTGCTTGTTAGCTTACCCAGAAATATTTAGTTAATGGGGAAGTGAAAGGAATGCCAGAGGTCAAGTAGGGTCTGTGGGATTGCAACAGGAGGCCCCAGGCCTTTTTCTGCCTTAACAATCTACATCTGTACACAGACGGCTCCCAAGGTGCAGAGATGACTTGGCTCAGTACAGAATTACCCTAAGACAGGATTTTAAATGAGAGTACAAGAAGCTTCCAGCAGCCCTTGAGACGCATGCATGACTTACCAAAATACCTGCAGCAAAAAAAAAAAATGTTGAAAAATGAGAGTTAATTTTTGTTTTTGGCAGCAGCCTTTGCCAAAATTGTTACTGAATGTTTGTGATGGATCTTCCGTTTGTTTGGACCGAGAGCTGCTTTGATCAATAGAGCTTTTTTTCATTCCTAAATATATGGCTGTGGGGAATGGTAATAAAGCCAGAGAAAAGTTCCAAACATACAGTCTTAACAGATTTATACACACTTGAGGTAATTTTCAAAAGGTTTTATACAAGTAAATGGGCTTTTGAAAACTGATACTTTGAGAATTTACTCCATAGGTCTAAATTTTCAAAAAGGTTTTCTGCATGAAAATAACATTTCAAAAATGACTATGCTATTATGCTAGTTTTGTGCATGCAGCGCCCTTGAAAATTCATTCCACTGCTACTAAATGCACAATTAGAAAGCTCCCTCGTTCTCATAAGTAAGAGAATAATTTGATGGTGTTACCAGGGATGTGAATAGTTTTTGAACGATTAAAATTATCGTCAGAATTTTAAAATCGTTCTAAATCGTTAGAGTGCACGATACAATACAAATGCCCCCAATTTATCGTCAGGGGCATTTGTATTGTATCGTTAAATAGGGCACGGGAATTATTTGGGGGAGGGCGAGAAAACCGGCACACCAAAACAACCCCTAAACCCACCCCGACCCTTTAAAACCAATTCCTTACCCTCCCCCACCCTCCCGAACCCCCCCCAAAATGTTAAGTTACCTGGTGGTCCAGTGGGGGGTCCCGGCGCGATCTCCCGCTCTCGGGCCATCGGCGCCATTTTGGCTGCCACTAATTAAAATGGCGCCGATGGCCCGATAAAAAAAACAAAACCCACCCGACTCTAAATCGATCCCCCTTAGCCTCCCCCACCCTCCCGACCCGTCGCTAATTTTTTTTTAGGGAGGCCCGTGCCGCTACAAAAAAAAACAAAACCCACCCGACCCTTTAAATCGACCCACCCCTCCCGACCCCCCAAAACCTTTTAAAGTTACCTGGTGGTCCAGGGGGGCCTCGGGGAAAGATTTCCCATTCCCAGGCATCAGCTGTTCTAAAAAAAATGGCGCCGATGCCCCTTTGCCCTTACCATGTGACAGGGTATCTGTGCCATTGGCCGGCCCCTGTCACATGGTAGGAGCACTGGATGGCCGGCGCCATCTTTAAAGATTATACTATACTCTATAATAGGGGCTGATGAGTAACGATGGCCAGTGCCATCTTTAAAGATGGTGCCGGCCATCCAGTGCTCCTACCATGTGACAGGGGCCGGCCAATGGCACGGATACCCTATCACATGGTAAGGTCAAAGGGGCATCGGCGCCATTTTTCTTTTAGAACAGCTGATGCCTGGGAACAGGAAATCTTTCCTCAAGGCCCCCCTGGATCTCTCCTCTCCCCGAGGCCCCCCTGGATCTCTCCTCTCCCCGAGGCCCCCCTGGATCTCTCCCCGAGGCCCCCCTGGCCCACCAGGTAACTTTAAAAGGTTTTGGGGGGGTCAGGAGGGGGGGGGGGTCGATTTAAAGGGTCGGGTGGGTTTTTTTTTTTTTAGCGGCGCGGGCCTCCCTAAAAAAAAAAAAATTTGCGATGTGAATTGGAATTGGAAACGATTCCAATTCACATATCTTAACGATCAGATTCCCCCCCCCCCCCCCCCCAGCCGAATCTGATCGTTAAGATGATCTGGCACATGATTCACATCTCTAGTGTTTACTACCTTGCTCTCAAACTGATATCTGTTACAGGCCTGGCATTATTAATCTCCACAAGAGCACTGGTAGTGGATCACTAGAATGACCACAGACCATGGTTTCCTGCAGCAGCTCAGAGGTATATTCTACAGCAGGGGCTCAAACATTCTGCAGTATGTTTGCACACGACTGTGCACAAAGTCCATTTTACTGAAAGTGCTGGTTTTAATTAATTCAGTGAATAAAATACAGCTCTCACCTTCACTGCCTGAACATGTCACCTCGCCTCTCGAAGCATACTACACGGCTAAAGCAGCATGTGTGTACAACAAGTTGAAACTCCTCACACGCTTTACAGATTAAGCAGGGATGAATCTCTCTGCATTTGTACATTTACTGATGTGGCAAGCGCAATCTAGTCAAAGCACAAAGGTAATACTTTGCTCCAAATGTTGAATTATAAATAACATTTCTAGATTACTATATTTCCATTGATTTATTCTCCTCTACACATGGGACATGAAGAATGGGAAAGGAGTAAACATAAAAAGCAGACTGCATATAAGGAATGGAAGATTACTTTATTTTCCAGCAGTGCCCAAAATTTTACAAAATAGATAAATGGGGATATAAAAAAACCCCCAAAAAACCAACCTCTAGGAATCCCTCTACCCTCCCTCCCTCCCCTTATAAAGGGGAAAAGGGTGGTGCCTGTCCACCCTGGGATTTTCAAAGGAGTTTGAAAATTGGCCACTGAATGTACAACTCAATGCTACTTGTGTGTTTATTCAGTGCCAGCAAGTTCTGCAGCATCACTCAGTCTGTCCTGAATGCTTCAAAAGACCAGGTTTGAAGGGCACACGGGCCAATGCAATATCAAGCATGCGTCCAAAACTGGGCGCGCGTTTTTTCAGCGCGCGCACGCACCATCCCCCTCTCCTGGGCACCTGATGCAATAGGCAAATGAGCCGCCGTGCTCGGAAAGTCGCGTTAGGGATAAACTGTGCGTCCCTAGCATCGGGTGCCCAGGATACGTGGCTGTGTGCAGGTTAGGAAAACGGACACGAATAAACTGAGCATCTGTATTCCTAACCTGACCGCTGTCAAGATTTTTTTTTTTTCATGCTGC
Source organism: Rhinatrema bivittatum (assembly GCF_901001135.1). Taxonomy (NCBI): domain Eukaryota; kingdom Metazoa; phylum Chordata; class Amphibia; order Gymnophiona; family Rhinatrematidae; genus Rhinatrema; species Rhinatrema bivittatum. The sequence goes on along the minus strand of NC_042619.1, from coordinate 52,270,092 downwards.
TTCCTGTGGTTCCTCCTATTTAGTATCAGGATGAATACTAAGTAGGAGGAACCACGGAAAAGCAGTAATTTCAGCTTTTATTTTTTAGCTCTTGCTGCGCATCAAGACATAATGCCAGCTCCGGGGCTGGTGTTAGTTCTTGCGTGTAAAAACGTGCGCGTCAGGGACACGGTGATTTTTTTGCATCGGGGCAATAGGCTAATATCCTCATCTACATGGCATTTACATGTGATGAGCGCTATTAGCTACCAGCGTGTTTAGACGCGCTGATCTCCTTTTTGCATCAGATGTTAACTTAGTGCATCCAATCATCGGCTAACCTGTGCGCTAGCCCTAGTGCACAATATTGCATAAACCCCATAGGGATTACAAGATCAGGCTAGCACCAGGACATCCAACACCGGGAAGCGCGTGCACATGGACACGAGTGTGCTTCTTTAAAAATCTACCCCTTTGTTTCAGAGGGAGAGTGCATGTGGGGGTGTCTCTCTCTGACACACACACACTCTCGCACTCAGTCTGTGGGCTTATCTGTGTGTCTGTGAGAAGGTGTCTGAGAAAGAGTGTGTGTGTCAGTGTATATAGAGCTTCTGAAATCTATAAATCTGTTTATGTGATAGACACACGCACACATGCTCAGACACTGGCTAGCAGTGTAGTTATGTGTATGTTAACCGATTTGAATGGATGGAATGAGGTCTACAGCTCCGTTTACTCACTGCTGGTCTACAGTATGCTCTATTTCTTAGTTATTTAGGAAAAATGTGAAATTTATTTTGGAGATATTTAGGCTTAATTCTGCCAGGTTCCAGAGTCGACTTGGCATACTTTGGGGAGCTGTTGACACTCATGCTGCAGGGAAAGTGCACGAGGGAGCCAGATAAGTCATGGGCGGGCTTTGAAAAAATCCCCCGGGGAAGATATTTTCCTGCAATCTGACCCTGATAATACATCACAATATCTCACACTAAATCCAGAGTTTAATACTCATTAGTACTCTGGAAATTCAGGAGAGAATTTTCAAAGCAGTTATGCATGTAAAATTAGCATATAGGCGCGCAAATAGCTTGTACTCCTGTACATGCTATTTATAAATATCAAACTTATGTGTGTATTTTCAGTTTTGCATGCACATTTACTTGTGCAAACAAGAGACAATTTAGGGGCATTCCTGGGCAGGGCCAAGAAGTACACACACACATTGCTATTTTTAGAAGAAATTTACAAGTAACATATTGGGAAGATTATTCATGCAATTTTACACCTGCTAATTATCTAGTGCAATTGATATGACTCCTCTGATATTGGATGGGTGGGAGCTCAGGGTGAAGAATTAGGAGAGTCTTAATTACCTGGAGAAATAATGGGTTAACTGGTGATTTCAATTGCCTGCACATGTTTTAAAATGTGCCGACATCCGCAAATAAATCAGGGTTTTATGCAAGGGACCACAAAATAGAAATACTGTAGAAACATGCAGACAAAAATTGAACTGGAAACACCAAGCAGCATTCCTGGGAACCTTTGAGTTCTAGTTACTACCCTGCGATGCCAGCAGCTGAGCGGGGGTAAAGACTCCAGCACGTTCACCTCCTACCCCATCACCTTCTCCCTTCCCACCCAACCTTCTCCTGCAGAGACCCCGATATTTTTCCCCCCTTCCCGCCTCGCCATCCCCAGGCTGAACCTCAATCCTTCTTCCTGCTTTCATCTCCAGTCCCTCCTAACCATCTCCTTCTTATCAGCCCACACTAATGATCCCCAGTCAGATTACTGTAAGCCAGTGGCTCAAGTTATTTATTTACTAATGGGCCAGTCACTGCCTTTTCAAATTTTCAGCCCAGGGGAGTGCGAGAGCTGGCAAGGAAGCGATCCGGGGCTCAGCTGAGCCTTGTGTTTAATTTTCGGCTGCTTACCCGCCGCTTCTGGGTTCGGAACCCAATTCTGCCGGCGGTTTCTGGCTCTCTTCTTCATTGCAGCAAGGGGGGGGGGGGGGGTTGAAGAGAATCTCACTGGAGCCCCAGGCCTAGAGATAGCCCTGCCCCTCTCTCCTTCCTAATTGGGCTGACACAGAGCTGGCAGGCAGTCAGGCACGTCTGGACTTCATCCTTCTTCCACTCGCTCCTATTCCGTCCATCCGTGTAGTTTCAGTTTGTAAATCACCTGTTTGAACCGCACGAGTGAAAAGAGAGCCAAGAGGCAGAAGGATGAAGTTACGAGCACCCGGCTGCCGGCTCCAAAATCCTGACAGAGTAGGGTTCTGCAGTAGCTCTTTCGCCCACAGACCATGCGACTGGGGGCACAGCTGGGTTGTCAGTAGCCACAGCTGCAGTTCTTCGGCCTTGTGGGGCAGATAGAGGCTAGCAGCAATTCCTTAGCATGGACACAATAGAAGGGGGCACTGGTACCCCCCTGGGGCAGCTCTGGCCTTGGCACCCTTTATTGGCCAGAGGCTAGCTCTGGCTCTGGTAAACACGAGTGGTTCCTCTTGAATCTAATCAATTAAAATCCAACTCTTAAGAACCTAAGAACATGCCATACTGGGTCAGACCAAGGAGCCATCAAGCCCAGCATCCTGTTTTCAACAGTGGCCAATCCAGGCCATAAGAACCTGGCAAGTACCCAAAAACCAAGTCTATTCCATGTTACCGTTGTTAGTAATAGCAGTGGCTATTCTCTAAGTCAACTTAATTAATAGCAGGTAATGGACTTCTCCTCCAAGAACTTATCCAATCCTTTTTTAAACACAGCTATACTAACTGCACCAACCATATCCTCTGGCAACAAATTCCAGAGTTTAATTGTGCATTGAGTGAAGAAGAACTTTCTCCGATTAGTTTTAAATGTGCTACATGCTAACTTCATGGAGTGCCCCCTTGTCCTTCTATTAACCAAAAGAGTAAATAACTGATTCACATCTACCCGTTCTAGACCTCTCATGAATTTAAACACCTCTATCATATCCCCCCTCAGCTGTCTCTTCTCCAAGCTGAAAAGTCCTAACCTCTTTAGTCTTTCCTCATAGGGGAGCTGTTCCATTCCCCTTATCATTTTGGTCGCCCTTCTCTATACCTTCTCCATCGCAACAATATCTTTTTTGAGATGCGGTGACCAGAACTGTACACAGTATTCAAGGTGGGGTCTCACCATGGAGCGATACAGAGGCATTATGACATTTTCCGTTTTATTCACCATTCCCTTTCTAATACTTCCCAACATTCTGTTTGCTTTTTTGACTGCCGCAGCACACTGAACCGACGATTTCAATGTGTTATCCACTATGACGCCTAGATCTCTTTCTTGGGTGGTAGCACCTAATATGGAACCTAACATTGTGTAACTATAGCATGGGTTATTTTTCCCCCTTATGCATCACCTTGCACTTAACCACATTAAATTTCATCTGCCATTTCGATGCCCAATTTTCCAGTCTCACAAGGTCTTCCTGCAATTTATCACAATCTGCTTGTGATTTAACTACTCTGAACAATTTTGTATCATCTGCAAATTTGATTACCTCACTCGTCGTATAAATATATTGAAAAGTAAGGGTCCCAATACAGATCCCTGAGGCACTCCACTGCCCACTCCCTTCCACTGAGAAAATTGTCCATTTAATCCTACTCTCTGTTTCCTATCTTTTAGCCAGTTTGTAATCCACGAAAAGACATTGCCACCTATCCCATGACTTTTTACTTTTCCTAGAAGCCTCTCATGAGGAACTTTGTCAAACGCCTTCTGAAAATCCAAGTATACTACATCTACAGGTTCACCTTTATCCACATGTTTATTAACTCCTTCAAAAACGTGAAGCAGATTTGTGAGGCAAGACTTGCCTTGGGTAAAGCCATGCTGGCTTTACTCCATTAAACCATGTCTTTCTGTATGTTCTGTGATTTTGATGCTTAGAACACTTTCCACTATTTTTCCTGGCACTGAAGTCAGGCTAACCAGTCTGTAGTTTCCCAGATCGCCCCTGGAGCCCTTTTTAAATATTGGGGTTACATGAGCTATCCTCCAATCTTCAGGTACAATGGATGATTTTAATGATAGGTTACAAATTTTTACTAATAGGTCTGAAATTTCATTTTTGAGTTCCTTCAGAACTCTGTGGTGTATACCATCTGGTCCAGGTGAGTTACTTCTCTTCAGTTTATCAATCAGGCCTACCACATCTTCTAGGTTCACCGTGATTTGGTTCAGTCCATCTGTATCATTACCCATGAAAACCTTCTCCAGAACGGGTATCTCCCCAACATTAGCCATGTGACTGGATGAATGACAAAGTTTGTATTTAAAACAGGATAATATTAACAGACGTCATGGTAAAATGTTTCAGTCTTATTTTGTACCCTGCAGTACCAATGTGTTAGGTAGAGTGGATGGGATAGTGTGTCTAAACTTTTCGATGCAGGGCTGTAAGCTTTACCCCTGTGATAATATCAAGGGTTAGGAGTGCTGGGTTTCTGGTGATGTAATATTGCTAAATGATATAAAATTCTTAAAGCTTTGTGATTACAGGACCAATTGGTTAGAGCCTCCCTCTACCCCGCCTTTCTCCCCATCCTCTCTCTCTCTCTCTCACACACACACACACAAAATATTGCTCTGAACAAAATGTCTGTTTTTGTTAAATTTTTTTTAGATAATAATTCAGAACTACAGCCCCCAAATCTATGAAGTTTAGTACACAATAAGAAGCCAAGCACAAAGGGAGGCTTGTTTAATGCTACACGTCACAATCATCTGAATGACGCATCCCCACTTTTTAACTTTTCCTAGAGTACCATATATTATGTACACCACCTGTCAAATGTATCCAAAAGAAAACTTCATTCTTGCCCTGCTCCCTCCACACACAATGAATGGCTGTGACTCCACCCATGCTGCTTCCTCATGCCAAAATAAGCCCCACCCATTTTCCATTACATCACCAGAAACCCAGCACTCCTAACCCTTGATATTAACTAACCATACAGTTTATAAATTTCTTTATATTTATACAGTTCCCTGTAAAGCATGTTAAGCTAAGTTCTTGTTGAATGTAAACCAATGTGACACTTCCAATGAATGTCGGTATATAAAAGCTTTAAATAAGTAAAAATAAATAAATAAATGAAATATGACCTAGCAGCTGCTGAAGAGAATACTGAAGAGGGGGAAGCAATATTTTGGCTGGCATCCATTTAAAGCAACTCAGTACTGAAGTCTCCATGTGGAAAACCTGCTCCCTGAGGAAGGATAGCGGGGCAAGGTGATTAAAATATTCATGAAACCTATTGTGTATGTAACCTTTAGTGAACTGACATGCTGGCTCACTGCACTTGAAGAGATTTGATGAAGGTGCACCTTTTGTATTTATTGCCTGCTCTTTTATCATTGCCAGTGTGCGAGTGCTTTAGCCCATCTGTCCTCAGGAGTGAAGGAGCAGGGCAGCAGGAGATAATCGGGCCGATACAGTAAAAATCGCGGGAGAGCGGGCGCTCGCCCGCTCTCCCGGCGCGCGCACAGGCCACTCTCCTGTGCACGCGATACAGTAAAGTAATTTATTTAAATTAGGGTCCGCGGCAAAAAGAGGCGCTAGGGACACTAGCGCATCCCTAGCGCCTCTTTTTGGACAGGAGCGGCGGCTGTCAGCAGGTTTGACAGCCGACGCTCAATTTTGCCGGCGTCGGTTCTCGAGCCCGCTGACAGCCACGGGTTCGGAAACCGGACGCCGGCAAAATTGAGCGTTCAGTTTTCGACCCGCGGGCCCATTTTAAATTTTTTTTTTTTTTTTTACTTTTTTTTTTAACTTTTGGGGCCTCCGACTTAATATCGCCATGATATTAAGTCGGAGGGTGCACAGAAAAGCAGTTTTTACTGCTTTTCTGTGCACTTCCCCGGTGCCAGCAGAAATTAGCGCCTACCTTTGGGTAGGCGCTAATTTCTGAAAGTAAAATCTGCGGCTTGGCTGCACATTTTACTTTCTGTATCGCGCGGGAATACCTAATAGGGCCATCAACATGCATTTGCATGTTGCGGGCGCTATTAGGTTTGGGGGGGTTGGATGCACGTTTTCGACTTGCTATTACCCCTTACTGAAGAAGGGGTAAAGCTAGCATGTCGAAAACGCGCGTCCAGTCGTGGGTTAACAGTGCGCTCCACGCATGTTGAAAATATTTTTGCCCTTGTAAGAATTACACTAGAATGTGCAGGAACAGTTTGCTGTAATTTCTCCACTGTTTTTGCTACCGCTAGAGTTTAGGTAAAGACCTTGGGGGGAGAAAAAAACAACACCTGTGCTGGAAAGTTCAGTTTATTAAACGCCGAAGAGAGCAAAGTGTTTATCCCACCAGGGAGCCCAGCTCTCACATCACCGAACTTGGAGACTTTCGAACCCTGTCACTAAGACCAGGGCTGCACCAAGTGTGTTGCCCTTATTGCAACCAGGCACCAGCAGCTGTTAAAGAAAATCTATTGTTATGACAATTTCCTCATGGCACACCAAGCCTGAGTGGCCAGCTTTACCAAAAGGGGGGCAATTTAAAATTCCAGTTCTGTGGATAAAACAGTGCTTTATCCATGGAAATAGGGCTTTTTAGTTTTGTAATTGCCTGCCCTAGATGCAGTTAAAAGTTAAGAGCCTGCATGTACATACTTTTACCTGCAGCATGAAGGTGGTTTCTTATAGGCAGGTTTTGGAATTATGTGCATATTTTTGCATTTTCAAAAGAATGCGCATACGTTTTGGCAGAAAAACAGAAAACCTATGTGCACGCATTAGCAGGTGTCACTGTGAGCAGGTGGTTTTCCTGGGATCATTATGAAAAGGGATAAGTATGCGTGCACTTTTCAGTCCTGATTTATCCATGAAAAACAGGGGGTGGTGGACCTTATTGGCCCACACTGCTTTTCACAGATTCCAGCGGTTGCATCTGCAATATAATCTAGTTTGGTGTTTTTTAATGCAATAACAGGCCTCTAAGACCACAAAATTGATTTATCAAAGCAGAATACAGGAACCAGACCATTAATGCCCTTAGTGGATTCCTTAGGGAAAAATCTGTCCCAAGCCCATCCAGAAAATGGAAGGCATAAATTATACATGCCAGCGTCTAATGACAGCCAGTAAAATCACTTTTTTTTCCCCTTCATGCACCATCTGTGAGTATCATTAGGCACAGGCTACTCGATTTGACTTCTGCTGCCACATAACCCACCTTTATCTCACCATATAAATCTATTTCATGCTACCATATTTTTCACGAACTGGAGAGCTCTGAGCTCAGTACAATTGCTTTGCTTCCCCAGCATATACTAAGTGCGGAGATATTCCAAGATTAGTAATTCCATGATTACAAGTTTGTGACCAACTGTGGTTAACCTCATCTCCCCTACACTGTTTTAATCTTACAAAATAATCATAATACGGTTCTTTAGGAACTTTTTTTTTTTTTTTTAACCACAGATCCCCCAAACATTTCACAAGAAGGGAGCCACATATAACATTTCAGTTTACTGAGCGGTGTGGACGTAGGTCTCCCTCGGGGAATTTGCCAGAGGGTGGGGGCCTCTGCCTGGCCCACTCGCTCATTGGAAATGCCGAGGAAGAAGGGCGAGGCAGGAGACAGGGTTACCATGGATGCCATGGGTAATCAGAGCCTCGGTAATAGTAAATCCTATATTTCTCAGGAGTTGTGTCGACCCTGCCTCTCCCCTTCCCCAGCCTCTGCCCCCTACCTCTCCACCCCCCCCCCCCCCCCCCAAAAAAAGAAAAAGTAAACATTGTGACTGATCACTAATAGGCGCTCAGGGTGAGCATGAGCGGGGTAAAGAGTAAGGAGGACAGCAGACCAACGCAGGCAAAAATATTTACCCCTAAGCAAAGGGGCGGGTTGATACTGAGCATAACGATTACAGTCACAGCTCAGGTTACAAGAAGCATTTGGACTTGCTGCGTATGTTAAAAAAAAAAAAATGATCCGAGAGTGCGCTCTGTGAAAAAAAAAAAGAAAGGTAGTTAGTTATTCTTGGGGCAATCGTGGCGCTAATGATTAAAAGTTCTGATGATTTTTAAGCTGCAGGGTCCGGGGGAGCTGAGCTGCCAGGAGATTTCCTTCTGCTGCTGGTAGTCTGCATCCCCCCCACGTGGGGGTCCAAGCTTTGCAGAATGAAAATTCCCAAAAAAAGAGTTGCGAGTCCTGCTGAAGATTTTTATAGGCTGGCTGGATTGTACAAATGTAATTCTTGTAAACAAATAGAGAGTGAAGCACGTTGTTTGGGTTTTTTTTTAAGCTCTGGTGTCGCTTTGGCAGAGACTGTGACTAACAGAAGGAAACAGATTCTGACTTGTACGGAATGCTGAACACAACAAGCCTTACACCGTATCCAGCATGAGCTGGAGGGCATTAAAATTCACCACGGTTATAAACCAGCCCATTTGTAATTCTAAAGGTGATTTTTTTCCCCCTCCAAACCTTTTACTGCCCATTATTAAGTTGGACAAGCACAGAATGTCCTGTACATACAAATGAAATGTAACCATCACACATGATGGGTTCGATATTCAGCGTCAGTTAGCCGGATAAGTTCGGATTTATCTGGCTAAGTAGCAGGCAAGTAGACAAAACTTTCTAAGCAGGAGTCAGACCAGTACTTTTTTTTTTGGGGGGGGGGGGGGTTTCTGCTCCAGTTTGGCTATGGTTTAAGGCGATTCAGATTCAGTTCTAACTTCAGCCATTAAAGGGCATCATTCCAACTGGTCTGAATGAGCTCCTACTGAAAATATTACACTTGAAAATGAAATGGATTAGTCTGTGAAGCTGACAATAGCTTTAAAAATAAAAAAAGTATGCAAAGAACACCGGGACTGGTGTTTAGAGCCATTAATTTGGCACCTCAGTAAGAGAAAGTGAAGAAATCCAGAGCACAATTTTGAGTTTGTTTTGAACTGAATTGTGTCATAATTTTGTTTGAAGTCACTCCATCATGATGCTACAGAACTGCAAAGTTGAGATGTGTGTGCACGTGTGTGGGGGGAGGTTAATGGATCTCAATTCATTACACATAGCTGAAATGTATTCCTGGGCATATTCTATACCCTCACAGAGAAAGAAGAAGAAGAAGAAAAAAAAGCAAACAATACTAGGGAAATAAATACATGAAGTGAAAAAGTGCTGAAAGAAACATTTTGTTTTACTGAGGTAAACCAAAGAAACAATGGGGGAAAAAGTCTCATCTATTATTACCATATGCTAAGGAGAATAAAACTTTTTTTTAAAGGTCTCTTACAAAATCTAAAAGTAAAGATCATAACCGTTCACCATCTTCAAAACAAATCAGAGGTCCCAATTGAATTTCACTGCAAAATTAGATGTGAACAATTAAAAAAAACAAAAACAAAACCACAACTGTTTGAATTTAAGAGATTGGAGATCAACAGTTTTCAAAATACTCTTTACATCCCACCAAAATGCAGGAAATAAAATCATGACAGCAATACACGAGAAGGCCAATATTAAAAAACCAGGAAAATGTATAATGAGATAAGTTATCTATTATATTCCCAATTACAGTTCTCTGGCTAACTGGAGCCAGGCAACTTTAAACCTAAGTGACAATTTTTTTAATATTGCTGGTTAGTTATAAAGTTATCCGGTTATAGTTAGCCAGATAAGACTAAAGTTAACTGGTTATATTCAAAAGAACATAGCTGGTTAAGTACCGAAGTGAAACTCTGCGGGGAAAAAAAAAGATCTTGGGTCTATTGGTCTTACCATGACCTCTCCTCCCTCTCACCCAAGGTCAAAATGTGCAGCCCTACAGGTTCCCCCACCCCAATCCACTTCCAGCTAATACTCTGAAAATATAAGCACCGTGGCTGGTCCCATTCTCTCCCGTTCCCACTCCTCGATCCCTTCAAATATTCTTTTTTTTTTTTTTTAAAGAAATGTATGTCTAAGCTTGTTTAATAATCAAATATTACAAACATGTGGCCTGCATAGACTCTTCTGCGGGCCAGAATCACTGCAGAACAAGAAGAGATCTATTGTACATTTCTTGCATTTTCCTACATAGAACCCCAGACTTGGACATAACCCAATTACAAAACAGAATCCGTAGTCAGAAGATCCCCTCCTACCCTCCACCCCCCCCACATTTTCCCAGAATTCAAATCGAGGGCCTAAAGAGGATACTCCTTTCGGGGGAGCCCCGGCCATCAAGCTTCTGCTCTCCAACAAACAAAAATACAGGGGGGGCTACACTCAAGATGTCCTCACCCACTGAAGCTTTCAGTCCAGCATCGCCTACATTAATTAAATTACCCTCACTTCTAGCTCTGCAAGTATGCATCCCATACCTCATTCACTTTCAATTTACATTTAAAAGACTGACAGGCCGATACAGTAAAAGTCGCAGGAGAGCGGGTGAGCACCCGCTCTCCCGGCGCGAGCACAGGTCACTCTCCTGTGCACACGATTCAGTATTCAAATGAAAGCCCGCGGTAAAAAGAGGCGCGTCCCTAGCACCTCTTTTTTGACAGGAGCGGTGGCTGTCAGCGGGTTTGACAGCCGACGCTCAATTTTGCCGGCATCGGTTCTCAAACCCGTTGACAGCCACGGGTTCGGAAACCCGGGCTGCCGGCAAAATTGAGCGTCCGGTTTTCAACCCGCGAGCCGCGGGCTGATTTTAAATTTTTTTTTTAAATGTTTAATTATTTTTTACTTTTGGGACCTCCGACTTAATATCGCCATGATGTTAAGTTGGAGGGTGTACAGAAAAGCAGTTTTTACTGCTTTTCTGTGCACTTTCCTGGTGCCGGCAGAAATTAACGCCTACCTTTGGGTAGGCACTAATTTCTGAAAGTAAAATGTGTGGCTTGGCTGCACATTTTACTTACTGAATCACGCAGGAATACCTAATAGGGCCATCAACATGCATTTGCATGTTGCGGGGGCTATTGGATGCGTTAGCTTTACCCCTTACTGAATAAGGGGTAAAGCTAGCGCGTCCAAATGAGGGTTAACAGTGCGCTCCGCCGGCGCACACTGTACTGTGTCGGCCTGTGAGTGAGCAGTGTCCACCTCTCCATCAAACCACGCAGCCTGTTTCTCCAAGACCGATAGGAAGGAGATCCAGGCTCAAACCACGTCAGCAGTACAGACAAGCTTTCTGTCAAAAAAAAAAACAAACAAAACCCTGTACTCCTTACCCGAAGTACTAGACCAGTTATTGATATGTAATAGAAAGCTCTCTAGATTTTAATGCCTGTACAGGAATACTATATCTGTAACCAATCATTGTTTGTCTGTTAAGTGATAACTATGAATGTCACGTTGTAAACCGTTGTGATCTATAAATGGAACAACAGTATATAAAATGTCTAAATAAGTAAAGTCATTTTTCCATTGGTTTCTTTTTTTTTTCTTTTGTTATAAAATTGAAACTCTCAGGAAAAATAAAATCAAATCTGAAAATGAAATGTCCCTGAGCATCACGGGCAATTCCGTCAGGTGAATTTTTGGCTGTGCTACAATTAAGAGAATTAGAAAGCAACTTGTTCATTTTAAATCTTATCTTTATTAGGATTTATGAATCACCTATATCAGTACTCTGATTTTATTTGCATATCAGGCAATGTACAAATATAACAATAACAAAAACAAATGACTTCTAACCATAAAAATTCACAGGAGTACCATAACAGTACATAATCCTACCTGTATAAAATGGATTGGTTCTTTATTAAAAAAAAAAAAGAAAATCTGGCAGCTCCATCTAAGGCATATACATTTCGTACGATTATGAAAGTACATCAACATGGTCATTTGGTCAGGTCAACTTACATCTTACTAGCTGCTGTTAAATACAGAGTTCACATGATTTCTTGTGAAAGTTTCACATGAATTCTTCACGATTAGCCAAAGCATGAGTACCCTTGTAGCAGTGGTACAACATGCTGAGTATTTGGCTTATTTCCCATACTGTAGTATGTTTCTGCTATATCTGATTAAATAAAAAGTTGTTGCTTTTTTTTAATCCTAGGTGCCTCAGCACCCTGGCAGCTAACATTTTTTTCTGCAGATAGAAAGAACTGTGGGACCACACACCTCATAGGCCACCAATGTGACTAGGCTCAGCCCTCTGCCTAAGGCTGGTGGTGCTTCTATTAAGTGACTTAGGTGATTGCCTAGCGTGCCAAAATTCTGCTAGCACAAGGTCCAGGACCACTGCTGCCTGTGGAAGCCATTGGGTCAAGAGCCAAAGAATGTAGGAGGAGGCTGAAGCAGCTGCAGTAGGAGGGGATAAAGAGGGGGAAATGAACACTGGGTAGGAGATGCAAAGAAAGACAGAGACAAGTTGCTGGGTGAGTGGTGAGAACGAGAGTGTGAGTGTGTGGGTGTACTGAACTGGTAGGAGTGGAGAGAGACATAGCATCCTGGGTGGATGAAAGGACATGAACAAGTTAATGTACATCGGTTATTTACTCTCTTAGATAATAGAAGGACCAGAGGGAACTCCATGAAGTTAGCAAATAGCTCATTTAAAACAAATCGAAGAAAAAAAATTTTTTTCACTCAGCATATAATTAAGTTGTGGAATTCATTGCCAGAGAATGTGATTACAGCAGTTAATGTAACTGGGTTAATAAGCAACAGTAGCTTGTGATTTATCTAATATTTGGGTACTTGTGACTTGGATTGGCCACTGTTGGAACCAGGATGCTGGGTTTGATGGACCCTTCGTCTGACACAGTATGGTATATCTTATGAGAATGGCATGGGGAGAGAGGACGCTGGCACTGCTGGTATGGAGTGGAGGGGCGAAAGGAGAATGCTGTGGGGAAGGGAGAAGACAAGATGCTGGTCAGGGGAAAAGAAAGAGGGGAACTGTGCCAGAACAAATGCTGCCAAAGAACGGAGTGCAGGGCTGGAGCTGCTGCAAGTAGGTAAGTCGGGGGGGAGGAGTGCATGACTGAAGGTTCACCTAGGGCACCTAACACTCTTGCACAGCTCTGCCCAAACAGATGAAAAAGATGACAGAGGGTGCCAAAGAGAAAGAAAAGCAAAGAAGAAACCCCCCCCCCCCCCCACTCTAGAACAGAAAATGGGCAATGCAGGAGAATGTGGGGACAATTTGCTATTACCCTTTCCGATTAAGATCTCAGAGAATGCAGTTGGGCAATGGACTCTGAGAGGTGAATTTTAAAAGCTCCGGCACATGCAGGGGGAGCGTGAATAAGTCAGGCTCGCATGCACCGAGCGGATTTTGAAAGCCGCTGAGATATGTGTGTTATCTCCCGCAGCGCACACATCTCTGAAGTTTTGGGCGGGTCATGGGCATTTCAGGGCATGAATCTGAGATGTGTGTGTAAATACTTACATGACCTGGCCATGTGTGCTGAGGCCCCCCTGCTGCATAGCTTTACTTCTGCTATGAATGACATGTAAGTTAAAAATTAAAGAAAAATAGGCAGATCTGCGGGGTTTTATGGGTCGGGGATATTGAAGGGGAGTGAAGGTTTGGAGGAACTGTCTCCTAACTGGGTGAACTGGGGATGAACTGGTAAAACTGGGAATGGTGTCGGCATATGCCCCCTTTCACTTAAAATTTGGCACACATGTGTGTGTGCAGCTAGACTATTTTATACCGTGCACATATATGTTATAAAATGGTCGCATACCTGGGTGCGGGCTGACGTACGTACGCAAGTGTGCGCAGGCGCACCAGTTTGAAAGTTACCATCCCTGTCTCGTTAATTTTTTTAAGCTGTATTTAATTATTACAAGGATTTACTTGCTGTCCTACAAGAGTATTCAGAGCAAGGTACAGGATTAGTCGAGGGATTTATATAGATAATACCCCCAGCTGAAAAAGCAAGACTTCCGCCTCCCTCAAAATGAGAAGGAAAAAAAAAATAAAGCAAAGAAGAAAATAAAGCAATAAATAAATAAAACCAAACAAACAATAAATTGGAATATAAGTTTCCTCTGGCAGCTAACAATTTTGGCTGATGCCCAGGTTTTCTAAATATTTCTCCACTCCTGCCTTGTAGTAATTCTAGTGTACACTGTTTGGACACCATAACTGAGAAGACTGAAGAATTACATAATCCCATGGTATTTACTTAGGTACATCTGGAGTCAATTCATGAGACACTCAAATGCAATGGCAACATTTTACACTCAGAACAAACAAGAAATACCCAGGTTTTTTATCAAGCAAAAGCTAACACACTTTCTGGTGATCTGACTCTCAGCTTTCCCAAACTCAGCATTTCTTTTTTTTTTTTTTTTTTAAAGCAGACTCTCTGTTCTAAGCATTCTTCCTATAGACACAAAAGGCCTGATTTACTAAGGGTTTCCTCCTATTCTGTGTCTATGGGAAAAATGCTTAGTAAATGTGGCCCAAAATGGAAATAAAGGGCTTAAGAGCATTTTTTTCAGATACAGCTGACGCTGTAACTGTGTGGAATTCCCACAGAAAGCGTTACTGTAACAATCTTACCAGAGCAAACAGCAAGTTGAACTTTTCTGTCTCTACTAATGCAACAGTGTTACATGGCTGATTACATCATCATGGCTCTATTTCTGCAAGGTTTATCACACTCTCAATGACATCAGAGGGTTAACAGGCTCTCTGATGCAAGCTAATCAATACCTTTTTACTTAATTTGGTACAGCAACACTATAGAAAGATAAGCAGTCAAATATACTTACAGAAATACAAAAACTCCAGCATGCTCATTTGAGATTTTGTAAAAATGCTCCTTTCTACTAGTTCAGGTGTTAGAAAGTGCACAAGCGGAGAATCCAAGCTAGTGGATCTGTAGTATATTGTGGCTGCCTGAGTTCCCTAGAAGCTGCTATTTTCCTAATTATTATTTTTAATTAAAATTACATTTTCCTATGAATAAAAGAAAAGGAAGAATTCATTCCTTTCCGTCTGAGGTTGCTGTTTCCCCCAGGAGTGACTGCAATGGATCTGGGTTTTTTTTGTCTGCTGCAGCTGTGGGTCAGGCTCCTGAGATGGTGTATTTTGGGTTCTCTGATGGAGGCAGATGCACCACCAGTTGACCTAGACCATGAGATTGCCTTGACTGTAGCTTTGCTGCACTCCCCCAGCAGCTGTGCACAACATCCTCACAGAAACCATGGAAACCTTGGCTGGAACTGAAAGCACAGCAGATGAAGACCCGTTTGCAGAGCAGATCTGCATTACAGATTCAGGGGCCGCTGTGGTACCATGGGACTGATCAGCGGCGCAGCAGTTATAGTACTAGTGCAGGCCTCATGGCTATGAGTGCCATTTCAACAGTGACTGTGATACCGGGCAGGGCAAAAATGCTGGTGGCAAAGTAGTCTAGAGAAGAATCTGTTCTGATGGCCCAAAGGAACCTCACTCAGCATGGGTCGGGTACAGACCCTTTCAAGAAAGTTTAAATCCGGCCTGTCAAAACCTAAGGTTATTACCCTGGACCACTATAGCTGGTTTGGAGAAGTCTCTCTGTGGCCAGAATTTTCCATTGTCAGAGCAGATGCAGGAATTTAAAATTCGGAGCAGTTCTTATGAGGCTGACTTTTAGGATCACCAAATCCAGCTTGTGGCCCTAGAACACAGAATGGGCAAGGCAGGGGAACTGTGAGGTTCCCGCGTTAAGGACAATTTGCTACTCTTGAGATCTTAGAGAATGCTGTTTGCCATTGGACTCTCTGTCTGGCTAATTTTTTTAAATCTATATTTATTTTTTATTTATTACAAGGATTTGTTACTCACCCTCCTACAAGAGTATTCAGAGCAAGGTACAGGATTAGTTGAGTAATATAAGATAGATAATCCAACAACTGAAAACAAAGTACCTAATGTGTGGTATAAACAAATAAATAATACAAAATAAATAAAATATAATATAATACATAATATCGAGACAGTACATAGATACAGAGTAGGGTATGAATAGCAGACATAGGGATGTTCAGCTAGGTTAGGCAGGAAGATTAGAGGGTGGCCAGTCCTTGGTGATTTCAAGGGGGGGGGGGGGGGGGGTTGGCTGGTAGAAAAATAACTCTTTACCACCCGGCAGTATATCAGTTTGCTAGTGTGGCCTCTATCAGGAGAGATTTCCGGAATCTGGGGGATGAATGAGGAGAAAGTGCAGTGTGCAGGACCAGGGCAGCCTGGAGTCCTTGTTAGCAGAAAGGATTGGTAGGGCCCGGGGCCGGAAGCATTCGGCAGAGTAGGCAGTGGCCTAGGGCGCCGGAAGCGAGTGGGATGGCAGAGTAAGGGTGGCAGTTTTGAAAGGCGTGGGTAAGGAACGGAACTGGAGGATGTTTTCCGTTTTGGGGGTACGTATTTCTTTGAGGCGCTGGAATTGTTTGTTGTGTGCGATTTGAAAGAGAACGAGAGAGAGAGCGATATCACGTGACGACACCGCCTAGGGCAGCTGGAGACCCTTCCACCGGCACTGGTAGAGCCTCTTCTTTGGATCAGAGAGACAGCGCGAGGGCTTGTAGGTTGGGTCCTAGTCATTTAGTGGACTGAAGGCAATTAGGCCCGGTAGGGGATTGGTAGCCAGTCTACCTTATGAAGGAGTGGGCTGATGTGGCCTCTGTAGCTGAAGTCACATAACAGCTGTGTTACTGATGTTTTTCATGCATATTGCTTACAAATTTAGTTAATTTTGTATGGGAGCCAGACAGGGACTGCGTCTTTAAATAGTTTTTCAGGCACAAGGTCTACCATACTCCTGAATCCGACAGACAGAATCTTTCATGATTCTGTGAAGGTAACACGAAAATGCTTTTGTAATTGTGACCCACGGCCCTGAAAATAAGGGGGCGTAATTATTTTTAAATTCCCCTGTGTGTTCTGAAATACCAGGTCACGCGTTCTATTTTTAAATCGGGCCATCACAGCTGTCCTTGTTTCTCTGTGATAAGATTCCGCAGTCAGATCCTTCTCTAAGTCTCAACATAGGATGGGGTAACAGGGGTAGTTCCCAGTTCCACTGCCGCCTCACCCACTCTTGGCTGTTCTTATGATCAAGGGGCTGATTTTCCAAAGTGCCCTGCCTACCAGCACCTGAGGAGTGGCGGCCTTGCGTTAGAGCAACAGGCTAAGAGCAGGAAAGTTTGCATCCCACTTTTCCCCACCGATAATCCTTGTGACTTTGGGCAAGGCACTTTTATCTTCCCATTGCTTCAGGTACCCACTTCGCCTGTAAGCACTTTAGGAAACAGTCATATTGAATACTTATCACCACTGTGCAGCAGTGCTATAAAAATAAGTTTCACTGTTAATGCACTTTAATAAATAGGCTCCACTCGCTGTAAACTGTTAAAATCTGCCATTATAACAGATCAGTGTCCACAACTGATGAAGTGGACTCTTGTCCATGAAAGCTCATGCTTTCATAAAATTAGTTAGTCTATAAGGTGCCACTCCACTTATCTTTTCTTTCTTTGTGTGTGTGGCGCATGTTTGTGTGTTTCCATGACATTATTTCATAATAAGAGACATTATCTAGAAAATGTGTAAAGATTGCATAAATATATCATTTTTGAAATAGAAAGAACACAAAGCACTGGCTCTTGGAATGGGGGCTTGTGTGTACAGACACCTCTCCTCCTTAAAATACATTAAAATTGGTAAATTGTTAACCACGTCTTACTGCTTAGTATTTTTAATGATATTTAGCCACCTCCATCTCACATCCTTACTTTTTAAGTTCAGTTACCGACATGAAATTTATAGGAACCGTTTCATGCAATGATTTTATTTTCTGTACATCTCCTAATGAATTTTTAGCTCATTGTATGCGAAACCTTGTATGGCTTTATGTTTTGTGATTTCAGTGTAACTATAGCTCCAAACCTGCCACTACCACTGCTACAGCATTTCCACCAAAGTTTTCAGTTTCTAGCTCCTGCTCCAAACTCGGTATCTAATTCCCACAGACATAAAATGGGAGAAAAGCCTTAATGAATCTGGCCCTCGCTTTTCGATAACTGTGCTAGCCTCGAGGGATGCGATATCTTGTATTGATCCAACATACAAATAATTCAGAAATGTTGCATATTATTCTTATGTTGGTTCAATAAACTCGTCTAATCTACCCAGCAATCACTTTTCTCCGGGACAAAAAAAAAAAAAAGGCTCCAACAACTCTCCACTTACTAAATATCCGAGAGGCTTTAGATAGGGAAATCGTCTATGTAATAATCAAAGCAATCATTTGCATCCCACTTTCTCGTAATGATTTTTCCCTACAAAGTCCAAAGATGTGCATACACCAGGGAGAATGCATTCCGCAGTTTGGATTGTAGCGGCTAACAAATCATACATTTTTCGCTAGAAGTTCCTAAACCGCGTTATTGCACAGAAATCTGTACCCTTAAAATATCGGAGCGTGAGCCAGAAATCAGAGTATTGTGAGTTGTGTCGCCCCTGCCAGGAAGAGCCGCCCTGGGTAGCCCCCTCCCCCACTCACCCATGGTGATCTCCTGGGCGAAGGCGAGCGAGATGAGCAGGAGGGGCAGCCCCACGCCGATGCAGGTGACGAGCTTGTCCACGGCCAGCTCCAGCCGCAGCCCCTTGTACTTGGCCTCGGAAGGCTCCTTCAGCAGGAAGTCGGAGAAGACGTACTCGGTGGCCAGGTGAGCTATCGCCATGGCTGCGCTCCAGCAGCTCCTTCAAGACAAAAATCGTGAACGGCAGCCGCCGCCGCTGACAGATGTCACTCGCCTCCCTCCGCCGGGGTTGTCAGTGAGCATTCACACAGCAGTCAACGGACCCGGAAAAACAAAAAACCCACCCTGCAGCATCTCGGGGCGCGCGCCTCGCCGGGCTCCTTTCCCTGGGCCCCGGCCGCTGCAGGTGGCGGCGCGAGGGGGCTTTCCTTTTGTTCGGGCGCGGCTGGCGCGCGACGCTGGCTGAGCCCCTGAGCTCTCCCTCCTGCTGAGCGCGCACCGGAGGGAGAGAGAGAGAATGGAAAGGCGGGGGGAGGCCCTCGGAGCTGACAGCTGAGAGGAAAGCACCAACGTGTTTCTCGGAATTGCAGCAATCCCCCCCCCCCCTTGGCCAGCGAGACGAATACCGGCGACGTTCCCTGAGGAGTCCCTGCTCGAATTAGTGTTAACTAAACAAAGTGCCACACCGCGCGTGCAGCAGAGCTGGCCCGAGCCCCTTGCTTTAGAAATAAATGAGCAGAGGGGCGGGCTTGTCCTGCTCTGATGCTGTAACATGGGTAGGTCGCGCGCAGCACAGAGGGAGGGGAAGGAAATGCAAAAGAGATGAGGTTTGTGGTTTCACATTTCGATGGGGCTTAGCTAGGAAGGAAGTGCTTATCTGGTTGTCAGCTCTGTGTGAAGATATCTTGTGGTAATTAAAAAAAAAAAAAAAAAAGTTTTTGACCCTAAATCGGCATAGGAACTTTCTCTTACAAAGCTGACAGTATTTTGGCGCTCCCGCACCACTATGAGGAGGGGCCGGGGAGCGCGGTGGGAAGCCTGAGGCAAGGCAGGCAGGCAGGCGAGTCAGCGTTGCCGCGCGTTTTTCCAGCCCTGTGGAGTCTGAGGTGAGGTGAGGGGAGTTTCTCCCAGTCCACCTGAGGCCGCGCTTTTAGCAAGTTCAGGGGAAAGCGGCCCTGAGCTCGGGCAGGAGTTCGGGGGGGAGGACACGACTAGCAGGGAAGAGAGTGATTGCCAAGCGCCTCTGCTTGATTTATCTTTGAATGCTTTGGGGAGGGATTTTCCTTGCTCCCCAAAGCTTCCCACTGTGATCAGTAAGCCGCACCCGACTGAGCCCAACAGGGATGATGGGGGGGGGGGGTTTGCATACCAGAATGTTGGAAGGAGAAGGGAGGGGCAGTGAGCAAAAAATGTTTTCCCCGATCAGGAAGGAAGGAGGACGGGCAGCGCATCGCAGTCTGAGTGCCAGAGGTCGGGGTCAGACAGTCCGGTCCAGTTTAGGGTGGCGAGAGAAAGAGGAGTCGGAGTGAGAAGTTCCCGAGGGCGCAGCAGAGGGGGGCCACGTGCAGCGGTGGGAGAAGGCAAGTTGCAGAGAGCAGTGCATCCGGGCAGGCACGCGGTGAGGGTGGGCACAGGTCCCAAGGGGATTCACCACCGGGTTCAGGTGGTCGTGCTGGGGATTACAGCTTGGTTGGTCATACGAAAGGGGACGTTAAGCGTGCTCGCTTTGGGGGATGGCAGGAATGGTCTCCAATTGAGAGAAGTGGGGAAGAGGTGTTTGAATGTGAAGAAAGGGAGGACAGGATTTAGGAGGGAGGACAGCGGACTTCCTTTTGGTAAGGAAGGAGACAGCTTTGGGAGCAGGGCTAGGAGGGAATCTGGGAACAGGAATGCTCGAGGAGATGTTGCCGCTGGTGCGTTTGTTTTTTCCAGGGACAGCGAGCGCGGATACTCCAGGACCGTCCTGCAAGGAAGCATGGAGAGAGAGGATGCCGGAGCAGACATGGGGAGGGGATGGGCGACGACAGGGCCGGAACGAAGGAGCGGAAGGAGGTGACATGATCGGTTCCGAGGAGCGACATCAGGTAAAGCAGCAGAGGGTAGGATTATCTAAGGGAGCAAAGAAGGGTAAGAGGAGGAAGGGGTCCTCGTCGGAGTCTATCTCGGAGTCCGCTTCCACGGACACTTCCTCCTCGGGGTCCAGCGGTTCGAGGGGCAGGGTGAGGAAAGGGGGAGAGGGACCTAGTCAGGACACGGGGCACCCGACTCTAGCGTCTTTGACGGAGCTCTGGGAAGAGGTGCCTAAGAAGTTACGATGCAGAATTAAAAAGCGGAAGTATGTTAACATATTCAAATTGTTAGAAGGCAGACGGAGAGTCCGGAAAGGAAAAAATAAAAAGAAGAAGGGTAGTGTTGATGACGGGCTTAAAGTGTCCAAAAACATGTTGAATTGGGTCAGGGGTTTTTTTAGGCTAGCGAGTGTAGTGGGGCATTATCAGCCTGGGCAATATGGTGCGCTTTTAGCCTACGGTGATAGCATAGTAGGTGCTTTCAAGGATTACGAGGGTTGGGCATGGTTGAATTATGATGAGAAATTTCGGGACAAGATGGAAGGTAATAGGTTTATGTCTTGGGGTACTCAGGACATTAATCTGTGGCTTACGCAGATGACGAATAAAAGTGCAGGGAATGTCTGCCCTGACTACTGCCTGGCCTTGGACTCCCATTTTCATATTTACCCTCAGGACCCACCTAACCACCTCCAGCTGCAAGAACCCAAGGGCTTGACCAATGGGGGAGGTGGAGGTGGCTGGTATAGGTGAAGCTGCAGCCTGTCTCATCATAGGGCATGTCCAGCAGTTGTCGGCGTGGGCCTAGTAAGTTCACCTACTAGGCTGCGCCAAGCATGCCACAGCAGTAAGGGCTCATGGATACCGTGCTCATTACAACCATACTGATTGCAATTCCCAAAATGTAGACTATCTTTTGCAAAGTCCTTGCAATTTATGAAAGGCATACCAGCTGCAAGACACGAATATGTCTAATAGAGCATCAAAGCTGTTTGAATACAAAGAAGTTACAAGCACCCATATTGCCTCATTGATTTTTCTCATTTGAAATGGACCATCCTGGAATTAATTAAACCTTCATCTGTTCCTCGCTAACTCCATTCCTGGTCCCCGTGTTCCTGTTCTTCAACCCACCTTTGGATTGCCTTCTTGGATCTCAACCTCTGCTTTGCCTGACCACACCGTTGCCTCTCTCCAGACCCAGATCTCTGCATTGCCTGACTACTCCGTTGCCTCTCTCCAGACCCGGACCTCTGCATTGCCTATGTTTGACTATCTCCGTGACAGACCTCAGCCTTGCTTGCCACTACTTCCAGATCGCCGCCAGCTCTGACTCAAGCTTGCTCCACGACGCCTCTTCAGCCTACGTCCTGGACTTGGTCTACTCAGGCTTCAGCCTGTTCTTGCTCGGGTGCCCCTTGTGTGACTTTGTTCCTTTGGCACCCAGGGCTCTGGGACACTAACTTGTCAAGATTGTATCATATTTCTACTGCTGTCTCTGGGCTGACCTTGATCCCTCCATCGATGACAACATATGGAGACCCACCTAAGTCCAGCCGGCCCAGGTTCCCAAAGGCTCAACCTGTGGGGAACGAGGGCTGGTATTGGTGAAGTGCCAGTTGTCCTCCGTCCCTCAACACCTGCCAATGGTGGTGACATATAGGTCCCTACCTATGGGTTGTGTGAACCCCACCTCGGACCAAGGGTCCACCTCTGGTGCAACACTTATACGTTGTAGCATGTGGAGCTCCTAATGAATGTGAGTGACTGAATTACTTCTATAACCCCCAAAAAACTCATCTATTGCAGTTCATTATAAGGTTTATTATTAACACTGCAAACATGTATTAAAAGAATACACACATTTGGCAAGAAAAAATGTTTTACTAAACAAATCCTATGCTGATATCTCTTTCTCTTCGGTGACTGACCATGTTGATGAACTTCCCTATAGAATTCCACATTTTACAAAGTCAAAGAAAGAAAAAATAAACATAACACATTAATTAGAATTAATGCAACAGAAATGGGAAATTGAATATGATGGTTGGAATTTGACTTCAGTAAAATTCCACTTACTATCTGGTCACCGAAGATCTCTCTTATTACTTGCTTATAAGGTGGCTAATGATTCTTTCTACCAAATCTTTCAGTTTTATTAATAATACTGCATTTTCAGATATTCTGTATTAAGACAGATCCTTGCCACACTACCTGGGTGAAATTAAGCAGTTGATATTCAAAAGACATTTAGATAGATAAGTTTTTAGTTATCCATCTAAATGACTAGCTGGCTATATTTAAAGATGTATGCGGCTAAATTCTAGCCATATAATGACTTATGTGACTAGAATTTAGCTGCATAAATCAGCGGCTGTCTGGGAGTGGCTGGGAAGTGTTTCGGGGCTCAAAAATTTGGAGTTAGTCACTTAACCAATGCGGCTAACTCTGGTCATTCCATAGGGATGTCCTAAAGTAGCAGGATATACTTATCTGGCTAACTTTAAGATAGCCAAGTATATTCAGCAGCACAGCCATGCCACTTAATATCCCTGTTAAGTTAACCCGATAACTATTTCTGGCTAGCTTATCTAGCCGCTCCGCAGCTGAATATCGGCCCCTAAGAGAATAAGTTTTGCCTTGTGCCTCATGCACACTCAGGGCATCCGTCTTTTCAAAAACACAGTTGTGGCTTATTGTTAACACGTGGAACACTGGAATGGAAACATACAAAATAAAAAAGACTGTTAAACTTTCTAGAGGAAGATTCTTGATTCAAAGGCCTTAACAGATGGAAATTAAGAAACAGTGTTTAGTGCTACCGGTTAAAAATTGCTGGCAATCCATGATTTCCCCTCAGATTTGCCGTGGCAGCTCATGGCCATCCCTCTGAATTCAACAGAGCTAACTGCAAGCTGTCCCTTGACGCTGCAGATTGCCAGTGGCTTCTACTTGCTACAGCTGTAATTGGGAATATAAATATTCAAGCATCAGAAGTGCTTTGCACATTATCAGCAGGGATTTACAAATCTCACGATTACTTTGTTATTGCCTATTTATGCAGCATGATAACAGAATACAATCAACTTAAGCTTTGTGTTCAGTAGTAGAAGTTAACATTCATTTCTCCTGCAGTATCTTTGTCAATAATAATAATAATACACAGCTGACCCATTCAATACTCTAATACCAAAGCCCTCAGTTTTCTGTGACAGCTCGAAAGGAGATTCAGTGACAAGAGTTAGAAAATTCTATGGCACGGTTTCTGAAATTCAGCAGCAATTATGCAGCACATATGCATAAACGTGTATATTAAAATGCAAATTTGAATTTTCCTTTATAAAAATAAAGACATTTTCCAATATTTCCTGTGTGTCCGGATGATGTTTGTTTTTGTTTTTGGGGGGCACAAGAGATGTTAGCGATTGGTGCTGGAAGGGGAAGAGAGAGCAGGGGTACGGAATCTGGGGGAATGTGGAAGAGGAGAGGGGATCTCAAAGTAGAGAGAGAGATGCAAAAAGGGATCTCGGGGGAGGGCTGGGGAAAGTGGGAGGAGGAAAGGGGGAATTTTAGGAGCAGGAGGAAGAGGCATGAAGGGAAGAGGTTCAAGAGGGGAATGGAGAAAGAGGCAGGGAACCTGGATGGGTCAGGAGAAGGGGGGGGGGGGGGACACAGATCCACTCTCTCCTACCCTTCATCCTGAAGCAGATCCCTTCCCTTATGCACACACACACTACCTATTCACCCTCTGATCTCCTTATTCACACTCCACACTCCCTACCCAATTGCCTCACTCACCCATTGCCTCCCTTCCGATCCCTTCACTCGCTCGTATACTCCCCAAACCACCTCCAGACCCCTCACTCACACACACTCCCCTCTGATTCTCACCCATTTTACACACACCCCACACTCCCTATTCCCTCACTCATGCACACGCCCTCTGATCCCCTCATTCACTCGCTCCACGCCCCTCCTGATCCCTCACTCAGCCCATATCCCCTCCAATCCCCTCACTTGCACACACACACATCCCCTCTGATTCTCACCCCCACACTCACATACACACAGCTTAAACCCTTCTCCCCACCCTATCTCTCACTACCCCCACCCTATGATAATCCCCTCCCCACTTTAACTCTCCCCGTTGATCGGGGCTTGTTGATTGGAGAAGTGCATGGAGGACACAGCAACTTGGGACTGCTTCCTCTTTCTCTGCTGCCCGAGGCCTCTCGTGCTTTGAACTGCTGCCGTCCTTCTCCGACCAGCAGCGGGAAAAGGTGGGGGGGGGGGGGGGGGAAACTGGCACAGGGTGGAAAGCGGGAGTGATGTGCAAGCTGCCATTGCTATTGCTGCCGCCTCTGGCTTGACGCAGCTCCTCCTCCACCCCCCCACCCCCAGTCCTTCTGCAGTGATTCTACTGGGAAGCACCAATCCTGCAGCTAAACTGCAAGAGACAGGGGTGCCCCTTACACATAACGTCTTCATCACTGCAAAGTACTTTATATACTAAGCAGTGGTAAATTGAGGTTTATCGCAGGAGGCACTAAAGCTTGGCTTATTCAGGTTAGGGCTGTGGTAGTAGTTCTGCGGTAACGGGCAGAGGGCCGAGGTTAGTACTTAGTGCGGTTGTGGTGTTACTGTTGATGTGGGGAAATGCTGACGCTGCTTTCCCACCCCCCACATACATACACACACACACACAAATCAGCCCAAGGTCTAAGGATGGGAGACAGGGGTAAGAAAATTAAAAAAAAAAAAGTCTGTCAGGCTTCCTGGCAGTGACAAGGCAGTTGAGTTCTCGCTTTTGAAATACAGATTAAAAATACAGCAGTGCAGGTGTGAAAAGGCTCTTATGCCATCCTAAACCCCCCCCACCCACCCCCCCCCGTGTAAAATTTCCCACAGTAATGGCTGTGCAGGAAATTTCATGCCGGTTAATGCAGATTAGTCTTTATCCCCTATGCACTAAACTCCCTCAACTGCATACCGATTTAAATAATACATGGCATTGGTAAAATATACTGCCACTCTATTAGCACTAATTAGTGCATTTTAAGGGCTGTGTTAGAGCCTTTGTACCTAGCACAATTATTACCACATTTGCTAAGAATACTATGCTTTACTACTTAGGCACTGAACGTGTGCAGTACATGGCTTGAGTATCTTGAGCCTGATATTCAGTGCTATTAGCCAGATAAGTAGCAACTTACCAACTGCTAAGTGGTGGCAGCTGAATATCTGGCTGTGATCAGTGGTCACTACTTAACCGGCTAAGTAGTTATGTGGATAGGTGGTGGGTGGGTGGATCAGAGAGGAGCTACTCATCCAGATAACAGCCAGAGCAGTGCCGATATTTGGGCATATCCAGTTAAGTTAACCGGATAAGTTAGACTTGCTCAATAGCAAGTCTAACGTTTGCCGGATAAGACTTACAGTATTCGACTAACTAGCAACTTTTACAGGCATTTTCAGCAGCATAGCCGTGCTGCTGAATGTCCCTTCTGAGTTGGCCGGATAAGTCTATTCTTCTAACTTACTTATCTGGATATGTTTCAAAACTGAACCCCTTGTGGGATAAAAAGATTAGAGATATTTCCTGGGAAGTGTATTCAAATGTTTAATGCATGCCTTCCACTGCATTACTGTCATTAAAGGGGGTAACTTTGTAGCTGCCTGCATTAGTGCAACGTCTGCCGGTATCTTTTACCCGCAGACTTTGCACTAATTTTGAAAGTGAATTTACACACGCACTTTCGTTTTGAAACTTACCTGGGAAAACTACCCACCTCCATACACCCCTGCTAATTTATGCAGATTTTTTCCGAGTAACCCTACACGCATACTGCTGAAAATTCCACAGTATGCACGTGCGAAGCCTCCCCCTACTGTTGAGTAAAGTTTCACATGTCATGCTAATAAACACTTAAGTTTACCGGCACACAGGTAAGGTAACTTTATAAAAATAAAGCCCATTTCTGCTGGTAAAACACTGTTTTACCTTCAAATCCTGCTGATGCTCCTTGCGACCTTGGGCAAGTCACTTAATCCTCATTGCCTCAGGCAGCAGCTTAGATTATACGCCCTCCGGGGAAGGGACCTACCAATTTTAACTGAATAGTAACTTGCCTTGAACACAGGTTTGGGAAGGTAAGTAACTAAATCGAAAATCCAAAGTATACGTTTAACTGGCTCAGTGGAAATTTCAGGACTGCTATCAAGAATGGTTAAAGCTGCCTTGCTATTGGTCCATGCCTGAGTATTACAGAGCCATCTAACCAATCGAAAGGCTGGAAGCCTCTCAGTCATTTTTAAAATGACAATGCATTCTAACTTTTGTTCAGATCTGCCAGTTCAATAATTTACTAATTAAACATCAAGTCCTCTAAAAACAACATTATTGCACCAATTTCTGCCCTCACATGTCATGAACCTAACCCAGTGTTTCCCCATTTACATTTGTAAACTTAACATTATCATAAATTATAGCAACACATCCGCCAATAGTGCCTCATGGAGTGCAATGCGTTTCCAGAAATGGTCATTCAATGTGTCGCATCTACAAATTATCCACGGGAAGTGAAGTAGTTTCAATACTCCAGTAAGACACCTTTCTTCTGAGCAGCACAAGAGCACCGAAGAGCAGCAGCACCATGGCCAGCAGGAGAACTCCCACAATGAAAAGTACAACGAGGGCTGTGTTGGCTTCTTTTGCATCCAGGCTCCTACCAAGCAATTCTAGTTTTTGGTGGCCAGCTGCTGAAAAGAAAAAAAAAGGACCTCTTCAGAAAAGTCAAGCTGACTCCATGTAAATAAACTGTATTTTACGCAAGAGTCTTACCATCTTTGGCAGATGTACATTCATCGACCACTCGTGGAGGAGCGGCAGCTGAGGAAAAAAAAAAAAAAAAGACCCTTATGGATAATGCACACAGGAAGAAGGAAAAACATTTAAGGCTATGGATATTTGTTGATCATGTTTAGCTTCTTATCCAGTCTAGGCACACCGCTAGCAGCACGACAATCACTTAAAACCAGAACATGCATGACTGACAATCACAGCTGCTGTTAAGAGTGCACTCATCTTTTCTCACCACCACCTGACCCAGCCTGCGTTTCGATGACTCTTCATCAGGTGAAAAAAAAAAAAAGCTTCCAACCGAACTGAGAACACAGCAAAATTTAAAAACCTTCAAAAAAGAACTAAAAACTTGGATGTTCACCAAAGCCTACCAAAGCACCCTATGACTCTTGTTATAATTTCCTTCCCTACCGGCCCATATAAACATGTACAACCAATGCAAGCACTTAATATAACCTGTACAGTTTGACAACCGAACTACGTTCCTAACGCCTTCAATAACTATGTTAACAATCGCATGAATATTTTGAACACTATGTTATACATCGAAACTTTGTAAACCGTTGTGATGGCGAAACCGAACGACGGTATATAAAACTGGATAAATAAATAAATAAAATGACTTCTCTTTCCTTCCACATTTAGGCTGGTCGTACTCCGGCTCCAGTAGAAGGAAATGTGGAAGGAAAGAAGTCACTTGTCAGCATTCTTCCCCCTAATGAAGAATCATCGAAAACGCAGCCCCGCATCAGGTGCTGGCGAGGAAAGATAAGAGTGTTCTTTAACAGCGGCTGTGATTTATAGACTTGCACATTCTAGTTCTGAGTGATTATCGTGCCGCACGTGACACTGAAGCAACAGCAGAATATACCTTTTCATTAGTGGGTCATTTACAACCGCTGCAACTTCTCACATTCAGTTTTAATTGCAAAAAAAAAAAAAATTAAAAATGAAGAAGGCATAAGAAGACGACGACTGCTTTGAGTAGGAGGGGGCACCATGACTGAAAGGTGGACAAGGTAGCCGTATATGATTATTGCCCCTCCCTCATTTTTCCAATAAAAGTTTAGGGCCAGTTGTGATATCTGAAGAGATTCGGTTGATAGCATTTTGGATGGTTTCTCACTTTGCTTGTGGTTTTTATTAAGTGGTAATGGCAACTTTACCGTCATAAATGGCAGGAAACTTTGTAAAAGTTTCATTTCTACATTTAAAGCATTGCTTTACCTGCAGAAGCTCCTTGGAAATTACCCTCTAAATGTAGCCAACATGGGGCAAAAAAATTCTACAGCCTTTCCTGAAGCTTGTGGAAATTTAGAGCTTTGGGCCAAACAGACATAATTTCAAAACTGTGCGGTAGACTAACTTTCTGTCTTGTTGCATTTTCACCCTCTCCTTGAATCTTGCCCTTAATACTGTGAAAGAAATAACTGCTATTAAAAACATAATGGCAAGTATCAAACCATCCTCAGATTTAGTGACCCCCCTCACCTCCCCACCAAACACACACACATACAAGGTATCAGCTCTCCATGAGAACGAATGTAGCTGTGCGTGAAGAAAGCTTTCTGCTGTCCATATGTGGAAGTAAAGGTTCAATAACCAAAAAAGCAGAGTTGCTTACCTGTAACAGGTGTTCTCCCAGGACAGCAGGATATTAGTCCTCACAGATGGGTGACATCATCAGATGAAGCCTGTCACGGAATACTTTTGTCAAAGTTTCTAGAAACTTTGATTGGCACACTGAGCATGCCCAGCATGCCACTAACCCCGTAGCCACACGGGGGTACCCATTCGGTCTCGTATCAAAGCAGAAAAGAATGAGCAAAAAATAAAACAACAAAACGAAGACGAACCCAACTCCACGGGTCCTAGGAAGACGAGGACGAACACAACATTCTGCTGTCCTGGGAGAACACCTGTTACTGGTAAGCAACTCTGCTTCTCCCAAGACAAGCAGGATGGTAGTCTTCACAGATGGGTGAATACCAAGCTGCAGGCTGCCCCCCTGAACACACTGGGCTAACATGCACCCAATAAAGTGCAATAGCCACAACAACAGGGGTGCTTTTGGCAACAATGGGGCAGCCTGAACATCATACTGGGTCCTAGGTAGGGAGAGTTGGGTTCTCACACTGGAAACAGGTTACGGAGGACAGACTAGCCAAAGATGCTGTCCTGTCAACCATCCTTGTCCAGACAGTAATGGGCTGCGAAGGTGCGGAGGGAGCTCCACGTCGCAGTCTTACAGATCTCAGTGATAGGGACTGCCCGGAATTGCGCCACTGATGCTGCCATGGCCCTTACTGAGGGTCTGCTTGCCCACCGCTACTCCAAGTCTATTTTTGTCAAAGGAGACAAAGAGTAGGGTGGACTGCCTGTGGGCCGCGGTACGCTCCAGATAAAAGGCGAGAGCACGCTTGCAGTCCCAGGTATGCAGAGCCCGCTCACCTGGGTGAGAGCGTGGTCTCAGGGAAAAAAGTGTGCAAGACGATGGACTGATTGAGGTGAAAGGCAGTTACCACTTTAGGCAGGGTGAGTGCGCAACACCACCCTGTCATAGAAGAACCTTGTGTAAGGCGGATAGGTCACCAGGGCCTGCAGATCACTCAGTTTATGGACCACTCGTGGGGGTGGAATGTCCGACTGAGGCAGTCTGCCACTACATTCTCAGTCCCTGCCATGCAAGAGCATGGAACGTGACAGGGCCCAAGCCCAAATCTGTGCTACCTCTTGGTAGAGGAGATAAGAGCCTGTGCCTTCCTGTTTGTTCACATACCACTTGGCCACTTGGTTGTCTTGTCTGGATCAAGACGACCCTGTTGGACAGGCAATCCTGGAATGCGTAGAGTGCATACCGCATCGCTCGGAGTTCCAAGAAGTTTATCTGGCAGTTGGTCTCGGTTTTCAACCATACCCCTTGCGTGTGAAGGCTGTTCACATGGGCCCCTCAGCCTAGGTGGAGGCACCTGTGGTCAGGATCACCTGAGCAGTCGGGGGCTGAAAAAGAAGTACTTTTCTCAGGTTGGATTCCCGCACCCATCAGGCAAGGGAAAGCTGGAGTGGCTCGGTTATCCGGACCAGTGCGGAGAGTTTTTGAGATGCTTGGTGCCACTGAGACTGCAGAGTCCACTGCTTGACCCTCATGGCCAGGCAGGCCATTGGAGTGAGGTGTACCAACAAGGCCATGTGGCCCAGCAACTTAAGGAGCAGGCAGGCTGAGGCCATCTCCCGGCGATGGATGGACCTGGATATGGGAACACATGCACCCCGTTCTGGCGCAAATGTGTTCCCTCCACTGCCAGGCTCTTTATGAAGACCCAGGGTGCGGAGGCTAGCCCGAAGGGCAGAACCCTGTACTGGAAGTGCCCTGTCCTACGACGAAGCGCATATATTTTCAATGATGCAGAAAGATGGCAATGTGTGTGTAGGCATCCTGTAGGTCGAGAGAGCAGGGCCAGTCCCCTTGATGCAAAAATGTGAGTAAGGTACCCAGGGATACCATTTTGAACCGCTCTCCATGGAGGAACTTGTTTAAGGCCCAGAGGTCGAGGATGGGACGGAGGCCCCAGCTACACTGAGCCCGGGGAATTGATTCTACTGCAACAGGGCCGAGAGTTCTAGCTCGAGTCATTGCGTGTTCTACGAGGCTCCACGCCGGAGAGGGTGGGGTGTCTGGGGGAACATTGAGAAGGTTTAGGTGGTAACCCCATGCTACGATGGACAACACCCATCGTTGGTGATTAGGGACCAGTTGTTTGCGAATTGGCAGAGTCTGCCTCCCACCGGTGGGTCGAATGGCGCAGGCACAGGGGTTAGGCTTCTGCTCTCTCTGTGCCAGTCAAAAGCTAGCTGCAGGGCTAGGCTGAGCCCTGGGTGCTCGTGATTGGCGAGGGTGGTCTTTTTGGGCAGCTCGAGCTGGACGAGCACGGGAGGCCGGAGGATAGTATCTCCGTTACTTTCTGGAATCCCTACATATTGCCCTGCAGGTCGCCGAAGAGGGGTCAGAGGTGGTAGTAGACAACTGACTCAGGGTCTCATGGTGATCCTTGAGTTGGGTCACTGCGTCCCGGATTTTGTCCCCAAACAGGTTTTCTCCTGTGCAGGGGAGGTCGGCCAATTGTCATGAACCTCCGGTGAAGGTCGGAAGGCTTTTAGCCAGGCCCAGCATCTGCACTAATGCCTGCTGCTGAGACTCTTGACGCCGTCTCAAAGACTTCATAGCTGCCCTCACTTCATGCTTCCCGGCTTCCATCCTTCTGGAGGATGATGGATTCTAGGCCCTCCTGGAACTGTTGTGGTGGCTTCTTGGGTACTTGTTTTCAGAGGTTCCGGTTATACTGGTCATGTAGAACTGGTATGCCACTATCCGAGCAATAAGCATGGATCCTGGAATAGTCTCTGACCTAGCGCATCTAAGGCTCTGTGATTCTTCCCCAGAGGGGCAAAGAGTGGGGGCGGGTCCCTTTGGCTTTTTCTGGGCTGATTCCACTAACACTGATTGGTGAGGCAACTGGCTCTTCTGGAAGCCCAGGACCTGTTGCAATGAGATAAGTGGCATCCATTTTTCATTTGCCCTGTTACCTATACTCATATGTCTTACAATATTATATCGATTTAAAAAAGCATTGGCCTATTCAATTGCTTACAGCTTTCAAAGGAAAAGGAACTTCTGATTGCCAATAAAACAGATAAGAACCTGAAAGAGTATGTTTCACCATCAGCTTTACCGCAGTGTACAAAACTAGATACCAGACCCTCTGGACACTGGCCCTGTGGTAATTGCTCAGTATGTAATGTCAACATTTAAAACAAGTTGTTTACCCATTCCCGGTACAAGTCAAAATTTTAAATTTAAAATCTTTCACTAACTGTAATAGTAAGGGTGAGGGTCTATACAGCCATGTGTCGTGCAACAAAATGTATATGGGAAGGAAGATAATCAGGACAGTTTTTAATAAATGCATCATTGAACATAAAAGTAACATAAATAGATCTATTGATGGCAAACGATTAGTTATACAACATTCTGTCTCCAAACACCACAAGTTCAGTGATTATAAATTTGTGGTAATACAACATCCGACATTAAATTGGAGAGGAGGCAACCTGGACAGACACCTACTCCATTTAGAACAAAAATACATTTATGAGTTTTAAAATATGGCACCTCATGGTTTAAATTTAGATATTGATTATTCAGTTTTTTTTATAATATACCCTCACGAATATATTTTTTATCTATATTTCCATATGAGTTTTTTCAGTGTGACCTTTATCCTGCAGTGTGTCAATCATTTGTGATTTTCATTTTTGAAAAACATTTCTGCATCATTTATACAACTTTAGCTTAGACATTTTGTTCTCATCACTTGTGCCATTTTACCCTCCCATATTTTAAAGAACACCAATTAGTGTCCCCTTTTTGATATAATTTTTTTATAATTTCATTTACATGGTTTTTACAATTTTTTACAAATTTTTCTAATTTCATTTTACATGGTTTTTAAAAATTTTGGTTTTCACATACTTAATTAATTTACTTTACATGGCATTTTTTAGTACGATACATGGCAGTATTAGTTCTCCTCTTTTTTTTATATACTGAGCCCAAAGTTGTTCCACATCTCTCCTGCACACCAGTAAGAGCCACATAGTAATTTAGATTAATCACTTTATTTATCTTCTTTTGCTCACCTACACTTTCAGTGGTGAGCATGGCTTTCTTAGCTCCTTCTCTCCCCCCCCCCCCCCCCCTTTTGTAATATATTATTATACTTTATATTTTTTTTATTTTCAGTGGCGGTTTCAGTATCTCAGCCCCTTTTACCTACATTTGAACCTCTGCACACTGAGCCCTTTGGGTTGCTTATATCTTTCCTGTTCTTCAATAGTGTTTTAGTTACTTTTTTATAGTCCATGTACACCTTAGCCCCTCCCCTTCTTCCTTTTTTTCGCGCCAATTTTCTGGCTTTAAATCCCTGCTGGAGTATGAGGGTTCCAATTTTCTACAGATACCGCAATCACATTATGCCTCACAGTTACAAAGGTAATTTACATAGTCCAAATAGTGTCCGTATTTTACATTTTAGGTTGCTTTGCCTTTTACTGTGTATCGTGGTCTTTTAGCGTTATCTTCTTTTCACTTTTCCTTAAGTTTGCTGCCGTTATTTAAACACATTTATTTGATTGGCAGCGGTTTCTCGCAGTCACTCTTATGCTCTTCGCTTAGCTAAGGCTGCCAGCCCTTTCTAAGTGACATCACAGGGTCCCGGATATAAGGCCGGGCTGAGCCTTCGCTGGTCGAGTACTCGTTGCCTCCTAGAGATTCTCCTCATTCCTGATCCTTGTTGACTCCTGTTCCTGATTTCCTTGTTCCTGTGTTCCTGATCTTCAACCTATCCTCGGATTGCCTTCTCAGACCTTGACCTCTGTTTGCCTGACCACGCCATTGACTCTCTCCAAGGCCGGGCCGAGTCTTCGCTGGTCGAGTACTCGTTGCCTCCTAGAGATTCTCCTCATTCCTGATCCTCGCTGACTCCTGTTCCTGATTTCCTTGTTCCTGTGTTCCTGATCTTCAACCTATCCTCGGATTGCCTTCTCGGACCTTGACCTCTGTTTGTCTGACTATGCCATTGCCTCTCTCCAGACCCAGACCTCTGCTTTGCCTGACCACGCTCTTGACTCTCTCCTCGTCCAAACCTCAGCCTTGCTTGCTACTGCTTCCAGACTGCTGCCAGCTCTGACTCCAGCTTGCCCTATAACACCTCTTCAGTCTATATCCTGGACTTGGCCTATTCAGGCTTCGGCCTGTTCTTGCTTGGGCACCCCCTGTCTGACTTTGGTTCTATTGGCACCCGGGTCTCCGGGACTCCACCTCGTCCAGTAGACTTTTACTCTCCTCTGTTGCTGCCTCTGGGCTGACCTTGATCCTTCCGTCGACGATGACATACGGAGGGGAATGAGGGCTGGTATTGGTGAAGCACCAGCAGGCCTCCGTTCATCAGCCCTCTCTGCCTGTCGACGATGGGGACCCATAGGATCCCTCCTACGGGTTGCATCAACCCCACCTCGGCCCACCTACGGTGCAACAGGTTGCAAAGGCCATGGACTTGGCGGAGACGTGTGCCCTCCAGACTATTCCAGGCCTAGCTTCCAAGGTACAGGAACAGCAATGATTTCTTGAGGCTCTGGCCTCCTCCACTGAGCATCTGCACGCCCGACTGGATTCCTACCCGGTGGATCTGGCTGCGCTGAAGTCCATGCCCGGGCTCATTCTGAAGCTCCAGAATCTCCAGTCAGCCTTGGAACAGGTGGTGGCGGATATAAACCGTCTTGCCACCTGGCAAGATTCCCTGACTCAGCTTAACGCCCCACCTCCTTCCCCAGCGGCCTCTGTGATGGCATCCGACCCTTGGTCGGGCGGTTCATTCCTCTGCCGGCCCTGCCTCATTACTCAGGAGATCCCCAAACAGTGTCGGGGATTCCTAAATCAATGCCATATGCATTTTACTCTCCAAGCTATGTGGTTTCCGAATGATTTGGTCAAGATGACCTTTATTTTATCCCTTTTGGATGGTAGGGCGTTGGTGTGGGCCTCCCCTTTGTGGGAGCGCTCTGACCCCTTGCTCTCAAGTCTCCCGCAATTTGTGTCCACCTTTAAGCAAGTATTTGAAGAACCTGGCAGGCTTCCCGCCATGGGCTCTGATCTTCTGCAGTTACGCCAAGGAACCCGCTCCCTAACCGACTATGCAATAGAATTCTGTACCCTGGCCACAGAACTAAATTGGCAGGGGGACAGTCTGCACACTATCTTCCTGGAGGGATTGGCCTCCAGGATTAAAGATGAACTGGCGGCACAGGGCTTCCTACATCCCTCGAAGGTCTTATTGATCTAACAGGGAAGATTGACAGACGTCTCCAGGAGCGATCCTGGGAGAACCACCCTACTCTGAAGAATTACCCCAGGAAATCACCCCTTTCTAGCGATCGCCCCCTGCCTTCCAGAAATTCTGAGGAACTCATGCAACTGGGCCATGTTCGACTTCCGGATGAAGAGAAATCTCGTCGCCGCTAACTAGGACTCTGCCTCTACTGTGGGAATTCAGACCATTTGTTAACTCAGTGTCCTAAGAAGGGCGTGACCCCATGCCGAGAGACCACTGAGTTGGTGGCCCTTGGCCTTACCATAGCCTCATCCTTATTTCTTCTGCCCGCCTCCATGGAATTATCCTTCAACAGTTTTTCCACCCAGGTTCTATTGGACTCTGGTGCTGGGGCAAACTTTATCCAGCAGGACCTCATGGATCAGTACCAAATTCCCACATGTTCCTTGACTCTGCCATTGGCTCTCTCCTCGGTCCATGGGGACTTCATTCCTGGTGTGGTGACAAGGGCCACACAACCTCTTACTCTGAAAATTTATTGGATCACTCAGAGTTTTTCATTTTACATTCTTCCTATGGCCATAAATCCGATAATCCTAAGCCTGCCATGGCTACGGAAGCATCAGCCATAATTTGACTGGGCCACGGCCGATCTGATCCAGTGGGGGCCGCAGTGTTCGGAATCCTGTTTGGAATCGGTAGAGCCTCTCCAGCCCCTAATCATGGCTACCACCCTTCCTAATTTTCTTCCATGCAAGAAATCTCAGGAGACCCAGGCCAGACCCTGTTTCCTTCGGGGGAATGTTTTGAGGGTTGTCTTTGCCCAGCTGGAAGAGCAACTGATGCATAAGACATCTGAAAATGAAGCCCTTGTCAAGAAGCATAACCAGGCTTTGAAATGGTTTGTGTCCCTCTTGACCTTTAAGGAAAAAGAGATCCAGAGCCTATATGCCCTTCTGCAACAAGAGATAGGAAAACACTTCTTCACTTTGGCTCCAGACATCACTCTGAGTAACTCTGTAATATCTATCTCTTTATGTCCCATGGGACCACAGGCTCTGGTATCACATGATCTTGGGGACATTTGGTACCCCAGCCAACTAAACCCTCAGAAGGGGGGCCTGGAGGAGGGGGTACTATTGTGTCGGCCGGCCATGGAACCCGTGACCAGCCTTCCTTACCCTTCGCCGCTGCGTTCCCGGGAACGAGCTCTGGCCCCTTCATGATGTGGAGGGAGCGCCTCCACGCTGCCCTCCTTGTGGCAGGCCTGCCTGCTGCTGGCAGCCTCGCGGTACGGGAGAGACGCTGCCGCTCTCTCTGCAGGCCTGGCTCTCTAGGCATGTGCGCGTGCCTTTCTAAATTAATGGGCCCGTGGCAAGCTAAGGCTGCCGGCCCTTTCTCAGTGATGTCACAGGGCCCGGTATATAAGGCCGGGCCCAGCCTTTACTTATTGCCTTTGCAACAGGTCTCCTCGCTGGTTGAGTACTCGTTGCCTCCTAGAGATTCTCCTCGTTCCTGGTTCCTGATCCTTGCTGATTCCTGTTTTCCTCGTTTCTGTGTTCCTGATCTTCAACCTATCCTCGGATTGCCTTCTCGGACCTTGACCTTTGTTTGCCTGACCATGCCATTGACTCTCTCCAAGGCCAGACCTCTGCTTTGCCTGACTACGCTGTTGCCTCTCTCCAGACCCAGACCTCTGCTTTGCCTGACCATGCTCTTGACTCTCTCCTCATCCAGACCTCAGCCTTGCTTGCTACTGCTTCCAGATTGCCCTATGATGCCTCTTCAGTCTACGACCTGGAGTTGGCCTATTTAGGCTTCGGCCTGTTCTTGCTTGGGCGCCCCCTGTCTGACTTTGGTTCTATTGGTGCCCGGCTCTCTGGGACTCCGCCTCATCCAGTATAGACTTTTACTCTCCTCTGTTGCTGCCTCTGGGCTGACCTCGATCTTTCAATCGACGACGACATATGGAGGCCCACCTAAGTCCAGCCGGCCCTGGTACCCAAAGGCTCAACCCGCAGGGAACGAGGGCTGGTACTGGTGAAGCGCCAGCCGGCCTCTGTTCATCGTCCCTCTCCGCCTCGGCCCCACCTCGGCCCAAGAGTCCACCTCCAGCGCAACATCCCTTACCCTTAAGCTGGTGGTTAAAATGATTTTCTGTTGGATTAAAACAAAGTTATAAACCATCTCGAAATTGAGTGATTCTATTTCAGCGATGCGTGCATATCAAACCTGTTTCAAGGTATTATTAAACGGTATCTGTCTTATAGAGTGATGAAAGCAAGATATGAGTCTTCTTATATGCTCACAATGTCTATTAATTCACTTAACTATGAATATATTTCTTATCTACTATCATGTCCACATACTTTATATATAGCCAGACTTAAAGTGCTCTTTAGGCTATGATTGTGCATACACTCATTTAACTATTATAGACTTATCATTGTTGCCTTTTTTCTATAGCTTAAGCAAGATTCAATTGATTGACGTAAGCCTTTACAATATATACACACACAAGCTGCAGTTGAAGGTAAATTTATTTTTGATTAAACATGTTTTCATTTATTATTATTATTATTATTATTATTATTATTATTATTCCATCCAATTTATTCTATTCATTTCATTGAGATCATTTTCTTCTTTTTTCTTCTTTTCTTTTTTTGAATGCGTTGCTTTAGTTCTTGGTTGCCACATACGAAATTTCTAAACACATATGAATATACAGTGACTACAAAAACATACAAACGGGTACCATATTTTTCAAGTTTAATTAGCATTTTATAGATGTCATAAGCATTCTAATGATTGTATAATACAGAAACTCACTTTCCATCATCTTTTCAGATGTTAAAGCTAATAACCATAAGATGACCATGTTTGCACACTGAACACGTACACAGGTAATACCACTGAAATAGAATTGTAATTAAAGAATTGGGATATATTAATTTTCTTTGTCTCTATGCCATTGTTTTTTAACACAATTGATTTTCAACACTTGATTATATTTATATGCTATTTTATTAACGTCTCCCACACTGCCTAAATCTTAATGTTACCCTTGTTTTTATATATATGTCAGTCATGTTTAGATATTTATCATTTTATTGTTGTTATTTATGTCCATGTGTCTTAAGTATTCCCAATATATTATGTATTCATGTCCTTGTTTTTATTGTTATCTTTTATAGCCCCTGAGGCAGCCACGCTGTGGCGAAACTCGGCTGGAGTCGGGCTACTTTTATTCAAATTTTTATCAATAAATTTATGAACATACTTGGACATCTGGCATCTATTTTATTTTCTCCAACATCACCTCCTTAGGGACATCTATGAATTGGAAGACCTCCAACATCATATGGTGGGCATCCTCCTCAGTTAAAAGCTGGAAGGGGATGGTTTCTGCCATCGCCCGCACAAAGCTTGCGAAGGATAAGTCCTTGGGAGGCAAGCGGGGCCTCTCATATGGCAGAGAAGGCTCCGACAGAAGGTTGTCGGAGGCTTCCTAGGAATGTTCAGAGAAGGCATCATTCTATGGGTCGTAAGGGGCCTCTTACTCACCACTAAACTGCCTGGGTTGAGGAGGGAGGCCAAACCCCAGAGTAAGGGGTGCGGGCAGCAATGGTTGGTGAGGTGGAACCGACAGTGCTGCCATCAAGGGCACCGGGACCTGCGAAGGACGCTGGGGCACCGGGAGGCCCGACGACGGGATCCAGCATCGGCGGTAGCACCCATGGAGATGGGCGCAGAGCCACATCTTCTTCCTCCAAGACAGGGGGAGGCACTGGTGGTGGACAGGGCACTGGGGGGCCTGCCAGCACGGGCTGCGTCAGTAAGGCACTGAGCAGCATACCCAGCCTTTCCAGCAGAGGCGCCAACATGGAGGGTGCTGGTTCTGATGCCGGTATGGGGGCCGGCGTCGGTGGCTGCTGGAGACCCCAAAGGGCATTTAGCATTGCCTGTTGAACCATGCGGTCCAACTCCTCTTTGAAAGCGGGTGCAGACAAGATCAACCCTGGAGTAGGGGGCAGGCTGGTTGTCACTGGAGTGTCCACGGGGGTCCGCGGAGGCTCGGTGCCCGGCACCGATATCGGTGGGGAATGCCTTGGGCTCCCGGATTTGGAAGAGATCGGGATCTCCTCTCCTCGGGGCCTCTTCAAGGGGGTTCAGCCGCAGTCCCTCCAGTATTGGTGCCAGCACCGGACAGTGACGACTATCGGTGCCGGTGTCTATGTTTCCCACGGTGCTCAGCTCGGTCCTTCTCCGGCACTGAGGAAGACTATCCAGAAGCCTTTGAACATCCGGATGTCGGTGAGGGGTGATCTCCTGCCCCCTGATCATCACGGCGGGGTACCGAAGGCAAAGGCTCCAAGTCAGACTGATCCCTGCGACTTGACGTACCCATTACTGAAGTCGATGAAGCCGATTGCTTGGAAACAATCAAGTGCTCCATTTGTCCAGGCAGGTGTGCCTGCCTTTGGGGGTCATCTGAGCACAGCTGGGGCACCGAAGGATGTCGTGGGAAGGCCCGAGACACAGGACATAGATGTCATGTGGGTCTGTAATGGACATAGTCTGCGGACACTTCCTCAAACAGGTCACCCTTGAAAAAAGGGCGGCGTGCAGTCTGTTACCGTCGTCCACGGGGGGGGGGGGGTTAGATGCTCAGGAACCACAAGAACGCTAAAGACACCTACCGAATGCCGGAGGAATCGATTCATGATGGGGGACCCCGAGGCGGGAAAAAAATCAAAGAAAAAACATCGAATTCTTCCATGAGGAAAAAAGTTTGAAACAGAGCTCCACAAACTGCAAGGTAACAGCACTGCCGAAAAAAGGAGACTGAAGGGGACCCCGTGTGGCTACGGGGTTAGTGGCATGCTGGGCATGGTCAGTGATGGGCTCCATCTGATGATGTCACCCATCTATGAGAACTAACATCCTGCTTGTCCTAGGAGAAAAATATATACAAGAGGTGATAAGTTTTTTTATTGAACTATTTAATATATTTTCTTGGCTAGCTTTCATGAGTAACCAATAAAAGGAGGAACGGCATCAAAGCATTGTCAGCGTTTTTTTGCCTGCTACACTCTCAAATTTGACTCGGATAGTCAATTATAAGTTTGTTGTAAGGAACTTTTTTGAACTGAGCAGTTAAACATTTCAACCCTTCTTGAACCTTTGGGGATACAATACTGTTGGACTATAAT
The DNA here is from genome assembly GCF_901001135.1 of Rhinatrema bivittatum. Classification (NCBI taxonomy): domain Eukaryota; kingdom Metazoa; phylum Chordata; class Amphibia; order Gymnophiona; family Rhinatrematidae; genus Rhinatrema; species Rhinatrema bivittatum. The sequence continues at coordinate 52,229,607 of NC_042619.1, read as the reverse complement.
TCTTGATTTCACTTGAACACTTTATCAGTCTATGGGCTCCCTCCGGATGCAGTCTTCATGAAACACAGCCCGTGTCGGGGGACCGCTGATTCTTTGATATAAACAGTTTGGCTTGATGCTGACACTTTGAACCTATTTTGCTTGCCTAAATAGAATAAAACTTTTTTTTGAACTTTATGGACATTGTGGAACCTTTGATGTCCTTCCCCCTTTTACTGGTTATCCATTTTTGATGGACTGACTGTGGCCTAGAACTATTATCTGCTTATAGCTTTCACGAGTTACACTCCCTTCATCAGGTCGAAACAAAATGAGTAGGTTAAAGCAAAAGAAGATGTTGCCTGAACATATGCAGTAAGTAAATCACAGATTACATTACAATGGTGGCAGTGTGCCGGGGACAGGGAAAAGGAAGGAGGAGGATGTGTCTGCAGAGTGATAAGAAGATGACAGAGCGATCCACAGAGAAAATTGTAATCTATTTTCTGCCACAGAAGCATCCAATTCATTCTCGCCGTAATTTTAGCTTTTGTGTGGCTACCTCCCAGCACCAGTTGAAGAAGGGGTTGGATTCGGCCTGCGTGTTAGGGTTTTGCTGTACTTTATATTGCTGTAAACTGCTTTGGCTTGTTTTTACAAGAAAGGTTTTCTATAAGGGTGAGGCTGCTGGTGTTCATCAATTGTTCTGGGTCCAGGCATTAAGCACTGCGTAATATACCTTAAGTGGCTATTTGCAATGGAACTATTGAAAGAAATTGGGAAACAGACATTTTTTGAAAAGAAGGCTCTGGATTTTTTTTTTTTTTCCAAGTGTGGGGCTTAATTTTGAAAAAAAATGTTTATTTTCAATTAATACAACCACAACGATACCTTGTAGCAAAACATTTAAGCAATATATTAAAATTAAAACAAACTCCTCTCTCCACCCTCCCCACCAGCATACTGAAAGCAATTTTCACCTTAAATAATACTCAATAATAAAAAATAAAATACAATAGTAAAATACAATTTTTCAAAATGTTTACATTCAGATAAACCAAGTACAGAGGAGCCGTGCTCAGTCAACCAAGAAAGAAGGTCCTATCCGCATCCAGAAGTGGCTTCCAGATTTCATTAATACTGCAATAGCTTTCTGTTTGGGTTAGGTTAGACATTCCAATGCGTACGTAATCCAAATAATAATAATCATCATCATCAATTGTATCCAAGCCTCCCAAAAAGGCACTGCAGGACTACTGCAGCCACTAGATATCAGTTCATTTGTGTTATCATCTTCCTGAAGATTTGTAGTTTTTCTCTGAATCACTAAGTACTTTTAATTAAATCGGACAGTATAAAAGTCTAAAAAGAATTAAATAAGCTTTGAAATTCATATAATAAGAGGATAAGGATTGTGGCAGGATCGGTGGCAATATATGATTCTTGTTTTGAGATTTTAGTCTCAAATCCCTAGGACAGCAATCCATTTGTTTAAAAAAAAAAAAAAAGCTTCTCTCCCAGCTCCCTCCTCCTATTGGACAATCACATCCCTCTATAATCCTGCCCACCTAAATTTCCTAACATAACTCATTTCCAGTCTGCATGCTGCTCAGCCCTTTCAGATCCCAACACGAGGTAAGTAAATGTGAGATATGCTTTCCACTTTAGATAGGTTTTTTTAAAAAGATTGAATTATATATGTTCTGCAAATGACCCCGCTGTGGATCACAAAACGGGACTGTAAAGAAGTGGGTACTTTGCTTCGAAAATTCATATGGAATGGTAGAAAAGCATGGCTAGCACTTCACATTCTAATGCAACCAATGACCAAGGGCGGACTGAACTGTCCCAATCTACGGACATATAATTTGCCTTGTTTGCTGAGACACCTGAGAGATTTATTAGCTGGAACCTCTTATTTCACCCCCACAGAATCCACTGAAAGACTGGCTGGGTACCTCCTCATTCAATCCCCTGGTAGAGACCACCAAGGAGTCCTTGTCACAGGTAGCAGCTATCCAAATCCTTATACAAGTGTGTTGCAAGGCATGGGTTTTTCTATGTTCCCAGGTGAATCTCACATCGAAATTGTCGGCGCTACTGAGCATATGCGCTCATGAATATTTTCCTCCGGGCACCTCCAGTTCTATATTCCACAAATGGTGGGACAAAGGGCTGATGTATGTATAATCAGTGTTTCTCAAAGGCAACGCGTCAATTATTTACTTTTCTAGAGTTACAACAAGCTTACTCGTTTCCAACCTCGGATTAGTTTTCATATATGCAATTTAGGCATTTTATTCACAAACATGAGAGTGCGATGCGAATCTCACCACAATTCTGGTCCCTGCATAGCATGGTGCTGGTCTCCAAATTGCAAAAACCATCTATTGCAGCTTACCGTAAATACCTACACATCAAGATAAAGCACGACGCAATGGTAGATACATTTAGCAACTGGCAAAAATGGCCAGAGTTCAACGTTAACAAAGCAGGACTATACTCAATGGGGCAGATTTTCAAAGGGGTACGTGCGTAAAATACGCACGCACCCCCCGAAAACCTACCCCAAGCTCCCCCTGTGCGCGCCGAGCCTATGTTGATTTACGCGCATCCCGGGGCTTTCCTGGGGGTGGGGGGGGGGGGGGGGGGGTGTCGCGGCAGCACGTCATCTGGGGGCGGAGGCGGGGCCGTGGGCGTGATTCAGGCCCGGGGGCGTTTCGGGGGTGTGGCCGGGCCTCCAAAACCGCTCCCGGGCTGGGGAATTGCGCTGCTGGCCGGCGCGCACAAGTTACGCCTGCCTCAGGAGGAGTGGCCTCGGAGGGAACAGAGGCAGGCTGCGCGGCTCGATGCGTGCAGGCTGCCGATTTTGAGCAGCCTTGCGCGCGCCGACCCCGAATTTTAAAGGATATGCACGGCTACGCACGTATCTATTAAAATCCGACGTACTCTTGTTTGTGCCTGGTGCGCGAACAAAAGTACGTGTGGGCGTACTTTTTAAAAATCTACCCAGATGTTTTCAAGACATTCCAGAATGGTCCGAGAGTGTACTCTTTAGAGCAGTGGTTCTCAACCTTTTTTCTGTCGGGACACACCTGACAGATGGTTCTCACATGCGTGACACACTGACCCATGATCGTCACAGGGCTAGATGTAAATGTACAGTTTGCATCCACGGGAACCCCCCTGATCCACAATAATGGATGTAAAGCAGAATTATGACATTCCCCGTTCAACTCACTCTACAAAAAAGATATTCTGGTTCTGGTGTCATCTCAGTAACAGCAACTCAAACTCCTTCTACTTTCAGGCTCAATAGCCCTACTTATGAAAAGACAGCAGTTTACCACCAATGCATGTCCTCTTGAGAAAACGCAACAAATAAGACTGATAAAACACTTACATGCTAGTAAAATATCTCTGTAACAGACACAGAACCGACCTAACATACTCCCAGGATCTGTAGTAATGCACATAAACTAATCCACACACAGTTACACCTGTATTATGGAATACACTCAAACAGGAGCAACCCTATCTATGAAAAGGCAACACTACAAATATTAAATCAGGCCCTAAAAACCAATACATCTCTTATTAGGAAAACAGAACTAGCAAGCAGCTATAGATCCCCACACAGAAATAATTGTAAAACTATACTAATAAGCAGAATAAATGTTTCACAACAACTATGAACAGAATAACATCCAACAATTAAAAACTCATAAAAACTATTAAAAATTCTCCAAACACCAATAAAATATTTCAAAAAAAGCAGACACATCACATAATATTAAATAATTAAAATAGCAGTCAATCAAGAAAAATAAACTTAAAAAGCCACCTTTACTTACCCCCTCAAGCAGCTTTCCTACTCCTCTTCCATGCAGGCTGTAGCACACACCAGAAGCAGCAGTAGTGGCTAAGCTCTATACTCATGGTCCTCTTCCTTAGGGCCCATGTCTCTCACACACACACACACACACACCATACCAGTCATGCCCCCATGACCAGTTTCTGTCTCTCACACACCAATCATCTCCCAGTCTTTGACAAACACACCAGTCACCTTCCTGAACAGTTTCTCTCATGCCATACACACACACACAGGCTTCCCACTCCCGTGTTCCACTTACATATATGGGCTTCTCACTCTCATAATCACTTTCTCTTTCTCACATACACTCACCAGTCTCTCACTCCCATGCTTGTTCTCTCCACATGCACAGGCTTCTCATTCCCATAATCACTTTCTTTCTCTCCCACATACACACACACCAGTCACCTGATCTCTCTCATGCATACACACACAGGCTTCCCACTCCCATGTTCTCTTTCAGATATACAGGCTTCTCACTCCCATGCTGTATCTCACACACTCCCAGCTTTCTCACTCCCATGCTCACTCTTCACATGTACAGGCTTCTTATTCCCATAATCACTTTCTTTCTCTCTCTCACATACACGCAAACACACACCAGTCACCTGATCTCTCTCATGCATATACACACACACATAGGCTTCCCACTCTCATGTTCTCTTTCAGATATACAGGCTTCTCACTCCCATGCTGTGTCTCACACACACACAGGTTTCTCACTCCCATGCCCACTCTTCACCTGCACAGGCTTCTCATTCCCATAATCACTTTCTCTCTCTCTCTCTCTCACACACCCGTCACCTGATCTCTCTCATGCATACACACACACACAGGCTTCCCACTTCCATGTTCTGTCTTACATACACAGGCTTCTCCCTCCCATGCTGTGTCTCACACACACCCAGGTTCTCACTCCCATGCTCACTCTCTTCACATGCACAGGCTTTTCCCATAATCACTTTCTGTTACACACACACACACACACAGTCTCTCTCTCATTTCCATGCTCGCTCTCCACGTGCACAGGCTTCTCATTCCCTGAATCACATTCTCTCTCTCTCACATTCACATACACACCAGTCACCTTACCAACCAGTCTCTCTCATATACATGCACACACACAGGCTTCCCACTCCCATGCTCTCTCTCACATAATCAGGCTTCTCACTCCCATGCTTTCTTTCACATACACCCCCACAACACCAGGCTTCTTACTCCCATGCTTTCTCACATACCCAGATTTCTCACTTCCATGCTTTTTCTCTCTCTCTCTCACACACACACACATCCCTGACTGTCTCACACTCTCACATACACATCAGTCATCTCCTTGAGCAGTCACTTTCATTGTCTCTCACATATACACATACATCAGCTCTCTGACCAGTTTCTCTCAATCACATACATACTCTCGATCAAATACATTCTCTCACTTACACACAGGCTCTCAATCACACACATTCTCTCACTTACACACAGGCTGGCTGGCTGCTTCTCTCTCTTTCTGTCACTCACTTCCCCCCCCCCCCAGCACAAACGGTAGCTGCTCCTCCAGCCCCCGCAGGCCAAGAAGGAAGAATTCCATCGATCGCGGGAGGCTCATGCTGCTCTCTCCTTTCCCTTCCGCTTTCTCCCCCAGAGCAGGAAGATCAGCTGCCTCTCCTGCTGCCACCGGACTCCTGCTATCTTCGGGCGTCCGAACTTCCTGTCGGGGGGGGGGGGGGTAGCGGAAGCGCAGCGCACAACGTCCGCTTCCTCCCTCCCCCCCCAAGCAGGAAGATCGGCGGACCATACGGCCTGATGCCCGAAGATAGCAGGAGGCCGGTGGCAGCAGGAGAGGCAGCTGATCTTCCTGCTTTGGGGGAGAAAGCGGAAGCTGTGCGCGACGCTTCCGCTCCCCCACCCCAAGCAGGAAGATCGACGGACCATACGGCCCGACGCCCGAAGATAGCCGGAGAACGGGTGGCAGCAGGAGAGGCAGCTGATCTTCCTGCATTGGGGGGAGGAAGCGGAAGCTGCACGCGGCGCTTCCGCTCCCCCCCCCCCGAACAGGAAGACCGGTTGGCCATATGGCCGCAGCAGCGCTTCCCCATGTGTGCCGTGATGGCGCGGGTTCTCTTGCGGCACGGCCTTTCTTCTTCCCGCGCACCACTTCCTGTTCCGGGTCCGGGGGGGGGGGGAATGCAGGCGCGGGAAGAAGAAAAGGGCAGCCACGGATGCCACAGCTTTTTTTTTTTTTGCACCGCTGCCGTTCCCGCTGGGCTTGAACGTGCTGATAGCCCGGCGGCAACGGCAGCAGGGAAGAACGAGCAGCGGGAGGGACCGGGAGCCATGCGACACACCTGCCGGTGCTTGGCGACACACTAGTGTGTCGCGACGCACCGGTTGAGAACCGCTGCTTTAGAGAACTACAATATAAATTCCTGAGACAATTTTACATGACTCCAGGTAAGGCCTACCGGGCACACATGATAGAATCCCCGATATGTGACAAATGCCAGACTAACAATGGGTCTTTCCCACATAGCTTTTGGACCTGTCCCAAGATTAGGACAGTCTGGCAACAGATTATAATCCGATATAGCCAGATGTTAGCAGCTGTATTGCCAGAAGATCCTATGTTGTGGCTCTTTGGCACTTCTCCCTTTAATCTACCAGGGGTGAATGCATATGGCCTAAATTTATTAAAAAAGACAGCCTTGTGGGGAAAAAGGTCATACTCTCCTGTTGGGTCTCGGATCATTGGTTCTATCTCTTAATCAAATTGTACTCTCTGAAGTATCTCAGTGCACGGTCAATTTCAGTGAAACGCTGGTCAGAAATGAAAAAGGTCTGGAAGCCCCTAGATGATTACTTGAAACCCACAATATATTAGTCGGTTGTACCCATACAAGGAGGTACTGACACACAGAAAGGGGGGATGTGGGTGAGGGGCAGGGGAAGACAGGGAGGGAAGAGGAGGATAGGGAGGAGGGGCAGGTAACACATGAAACACTGATACCGACTGGTACTGGTTTTATATAAGTAGTAGTTCAGGCAGACAGTCGGCTTGTATGTACTGTTGTGCTTTCACTGACAATTTGATCTGCATATAATGTGACAGTTATCAAGATGTCTTGGTTGCATGTCTCACTGGTTGTAATGTTTCAGTGTTTGAAAAACCAATAAACACAAGTTACAAAAAAAAGATTGCATTATGAATGTATATTAAAAGATGCATAAATGGACAGCCCACAATTGGTGGTGGTGGTGATAATTGGTGCTATTGCTCACAAGTTACAAACTTGTGCTACTTCAGCCCCCTTAAAATTAAATTTAAAAATAACTTTTTATGTCTTTGCTGGAATCTCCTGTTATTTTCATCTACCTTTCTTCTGTGATCTAGAGGGTCCTACCAAAACTATAGGAAGAATTTCAAATACTTGGGGCAGAATAGCAGACAGAATGATCAATGAGGCCCTACTTAAATCTCAATTTTGCAGACATCCAGGATCCGCCAATATTAGGCCTCTACCACAATATAAGCAGGGCCTTCATGATGCAGCAATAAAAATATCCAAATCTAGGCAAAAAGGTGGTCAGACTTGCTGGGCCCTTATAGCTTCACTTTATCTGCATTTGTTGCTGCACAGTACTGAATTTCTTATTCAAAAAGGCAGGTAATAAATCAAGATAAACAAATAAATCCAGAAAGTAAACATATGCCGTTTCCATTTTATTGGCTCTGTAATTTAAATAATACCACAATTCATGAGAAATGGACTACTTTTAGGGACAGCCATCTAAACAAGAAATGAAAAAATAATACAGGATTACCAGGGGCCTGGAACTTAGAACTGGCACTGGAGGTGGACAGCCCGTGCCCTCTCACAGAATGCCACCATCCTCAAGGGGGTCCAACATAAGAACATAAGAAAATGCCATACTGGGTCAGACCAAGGGTCCATCAAGCCCAGCATCCTGTTTCCAACAGTGGCCAATCCAGGCCACAAGAACCTGGCAAGTACCCAAACACTAAGTCTATTCCATGTTACCATTGCTAATGTCAGTGGCTATTCTCTATGGGGTAGATTTTAAAAAGCATTTACTCGAGCAAAACTGGTTTTTGCTCGAGTAAATACACTTTACTCAAGTAAGTGGGCTTTTCAAAATTGCTACAATATATGCTATTGAATTGTCCATAGGATTTACTCAAGTAAGTGCACTTTACTCGAGTAAATAGCTTTTGAAAATTGCTACGATAGTATGTCACATTTACATGCGTAACTCCTTTGAAAATGACCCCCTAAGTGAACTTAATAGCAGGTAATGGACTTCTCCTCCAAGAACTTATCCAATCCATTTTTAAACACAGCTATACTAACTGCACTAACCACATCCTCTGGCAACAAATTCCAGAGTTTAATTGTGCGTTGAGTAAAAAAGAACTTTCTCCGATTAGTTTTAAATGTGCCACATGCTAACTTCATGGAGTGCCCCCTAGTCTTTCTATTATCCGAAAGAGTAAATAACCGATTCACATCTACCCATTCTAGACCTCTCATGACTTTAAACATATCCCCCCTCATCCGTCTCTTCTCCAAGCTGAAAAGTCCTAACCTCTTTAGTCTTTCCGGGGAGCTGTTCTATTCCCCTTTCATTTTGGTCGCCCTTCTCTGTACCTTCTCCATCGCAATTATATCTTTTTTGAGATGCGGCGACTAGAATTGTACACAGTGTATTCAAGGTGCGGTCTCACCATGGAGCGATACAAGCAATACCATCCTCAAGAGGCATTTATTCTCTCCAGGCAGCCCACTAGGGGAACTGCCTGAGCAGCCGAAAGGTGCATCAGAATAAGCCGCTGCCTGGAGGTGCCCCTCGAGAGTCTGCGCTTTCAGGAAGGGGGAACCTCAGCCCCTCAACCCTTGCATCTTCAGAGGAAGAACCCACACACACACACAGAGTGCCAACTAGCCTAGGGCCTGCCTTGCTGGGATTTCATCATACTCTGTCTTAGATGTCAGTGTTACGCACCTGATTTTCTGTGGATAGTAAAGGTTGTTTCCATGCCAGCATGGATGTGATCTGTCACGTGGCAATGCAGCAGCCATGTCCCAGGGTTGCCCGCTATGAGTTCTATGGTCTGAAATGTCCCAGGAAACAGGTCATAGACATCTGCTCTGTGCTCCTTCTCTGCCTGTAGCAAGGAGAAGGATAAATAAGAAGTGCAGATTTGAGTTTAAAACATTTCAGATGTCCAGTTTTGTAACTTATTATTTCTAAGTCTTTCAGTCATATTCCACTTATTCTGACCAAAATGATGAGCGTGCTTTTTCTCCTCTAACTTAACGCCGGTCCCAGGAAATCTCCATTACACTACAGGTAAAAGTCATGTCTTGTTGATCCCCGTGTGTACTTTTACCCCCATACAGGGTGGGCAACTTTCAGACGGGTGATTTACACAGCTAAAATGCTGTTTTTTACCTGTGAAAATGGCTTTGAAAATTGCTCTCTTGGGGGGTGGGTCTTTTTTTTTTTTTTTTTTTTAACAGCCCATAAAAATGTGTGGCTGTCACATGCACAAATTACTCCAATAGTAAATTCACTTTGAAAATTACTCAGCAAGCTTCCCCCCTCACAAGTTACAACTGATAATTTGTGCAGGGGGATTTTCCACGAAAATTAACACATGCTTAAAGGTGAATTTTCAAAACCTTATACATGTAAAATACAGCATAGATACGCATAAGCAGCCTTTATTCATGTATTTCATATTTTATAAGAATCTAAATAATGCACATATGTTCACTTTTGTGAATGCATGTGAAAAAGGGGCGGTGCGGGAGGCGTTTCAGGGCGGGGCTATCTGTTACGCATGTATGCTGCTATTTTGAAAGACACTTGCATATATTTTCCAACTTTCTTGCGTTATGTTTACACCTGCTATTTATCTGGCGTAAGTGATATTAATTGTGTTTATTGTGTTGTACTAACAGGATGGGAGGTCTGGGTAGACTGGTTGGGGGGAGAGTTCAGGCTGAAGAACTAGGAAGGTCTCAATTACCTGGAGAAGGGCTGGGCGAACTGGTAGACTGATTGGTTAACTGGTTAATTTCCTCCACGTGCGAGTGTTTTAAAATTGGCCGACTTATGCTTGTAAATCTGGACTTATGCAAGTTAAGTCCTAGTTTATTTTCATGCGTAAAATACACACACGTTATACATTTATAATAGGTGTGTAAAGAACGCATGCTCAATCCATTGATATACGTGACTTCAATGTATTCACACATAAGCCTAGGTATTTTGCGTGATAGAATTATGTGTATTTTATAAAACATGCACATATACACACATATTATAAAATACCATAGCAAATATGCGTGCGGCCACATGCATGCATATATGTCAGCGTGTGCAGTTGTTTGAAAGTTATCCTCATACTGTTCAAATAAAAAAAAAGTGTGCAAATCCGAACCCCACCCAGACTCTGCCATCTTCCCCCCCCCCCCCCCCCCAGAACACTTCTCTACTATGCACCTAATTTTACATGCATATCGGGTGGGACATTTTCAAAAGGCTATTTCAGTAGTTAAAGCACTGTTTTACCTGCAGAAGTCCCTTTGTACACTGGTTTAGATCCACTGAGTAATAGAAATTATATTAATGGTACTGAATTTGCATTAATTGCACTGCACATACATACCTAATAACTGAACAACATTTAGAATATAATGAAATGCTTCACCAGCACAGTATTTCTCAGTGGTTACACTGTTTGCTTGATCAGGGCAAACAGGCATTACATTTAGAAATGCTCTAAGGTGGCTTTGGCTCTCTGAGATCAGGGAGTGGTAAAGGGAGGAGGGGGGTCTCTGAAGATTGCAATGCTCTAAAGCAGGGGTCAGGAACCTATGGCTCGGGAGCCATATATGGCTCTTTTGATGGCTGCATCTGGCTCGCAGACAAATCTTTAATAAAAAAGTAAAAATCTAACAAAATCCCCCACCCTCCTGGCGCCCCCCAAGACCTCCAAAATTAATTTACTACAACCCCCACCCTCCTGACCCCCCCAAGACCTGCCAAAAGTCCCTGGTGGTCCAGCGGGGGTCCGGGAGTGGTCCGGGAGCGATCTCCTGGACTTGGGCTGTCGGCTGCCAGTAGTCAAAATGGCACCGAAGGCCCTTTGCCCTCATTATGTCACTGAGGTCGACCAATGTCGGCGGTAGCCCTTGTGACATTGTAAGGGCAAAGGGCCATCGGCTGCCAGTAATCAAAATGGCGTCGACGGCCCTTTGCTCTTACTATGTCACAGGGGCTACCGCCGCCATTGGTCGACCCCAGTGACATAGGGCAAAGGGCCGACGGCGCCATTTTGACTACTGGCAGCCAACAGCCCAAGTCCAGGAGAGCACTCCCGGATCGCTCCTGGACCCCCGCTGGACCACCAGGGACTTTTGGCAGGTCTTGGGGGGCATCAGAAGGGTGGGGGTTATAGTAAATTAATTTTGGATATCTTAGGGGGTCGTCAGGAGGGTGGGGGTTGTAGTAAATTAATTTTGGAGGTCTTGGGGGGCGTCAGGAGGGTGGGGGTTTTTGTTAGATTTTTACTTTTTTATTAAAGATTTGTCAGCGAGCCCTGGACCCCCGCTGGATCACCAGGGACTTTTGGCAGATCTTGGGGGGGGGGGGGTTAGGAGGATGGGGGTTTGTAGTAAATTAATTTGGCAGGTCTTGGGGGCGTCAGGAGAGTAGGGGGTTGTAGTAAATGATTTTGGTAGGTCTTGGAGTCATGAGGGTGGGGGGTTGTAGTTAGTATGGCTCTCACAGAATTACATTTTAAAATATGTGGTGTTCATGGCTCTCTCAGCCAAAAAGGTTCCTGACCCCTGCTCTAAAGCCAGTACAGGCCACCATACCTCTCTTTTCGCCCAGCAACATCTATTCCCATTTCTCCTGCCTCCAACCGCTGCCCAGTATCTCCCCTTCTAGCAGGCAGCATCCATTCTCCGCTTTCAATCTCCCCACTCCTACTGGCAGCGACTCCAGTCTCTGGCTACACTCATATCACTTTTCCTCCCTCAGTCCTTCAGGTAGCAGACATGTACAGTTCTTGCACATCGCATGCTTACAGTCTTGGCTCCCTTGCCCTGCAGACAGCTCCATGACGCAATTCGGGCTGGGTGACATGAAGCGATGGCATTACATCCAGATTGAGGCAGACACCCTACCCTGTTTGCCCCATCCTCATCTTGGCCTTCAAAATTTGGCACCTTAGATAATTCCCCATATTACCAGTGGCTAAATCTAGTCCTGTCTTGAAAACTAGAATGCTTATCCCTTCCTGTGGTACTGTAATTACATGCTGAAAACGCCCATTTGAATGTGATTACTGCAGTGTTCATACTATGAAATGATTCCAATTTTTCAGCAAAAATTTACAGTCTACACAGACAAACACACACACACACACGCACACGAATCTGATTATTTCTGATTATTTGTCTTTTTCAAAAAGTTTACCCAACCTTGAAGAGAAAGCTCTGTGCATGAAAGTGTACAGTGTGCATATCTGCTTCATTCCCCAGGCCCAGCAGATACCAGCTGGTCTTTTCACCTTCGGTCATCCTCAGCCCATGAAGATTGCCGTAGATCTTTCCATTAATTGCTGTGCAGGTGAAAATCACATTAAATCACATTTAGTATAACTCCAAAGGTGTTCCAGTCATCATAAGAACATAAGAAATGCTATGCTGGGTCAGATCAAGGTCCTTCGAGCCCAGCATCCTGTGGCCAGTCTGGGTCAAAGTTCTCGGCAGATCCCAAAAAAAAGTAGATTTCTTTCTCATTGGTCACCCTCAGGGATAAGCGGTGATTTCCCCCACTTCTACCTAGCTAATCACTCTTTTTGGACTTTTCTTCAGGAACCTCTCCAAAACCTCTTTAAATTCCGTTATGCTTAGTTGCCCTGACCTCATCCTCTGACAACAAAGTCCATATTTTGATTATGCATTGAGTGAAAAGACACTTTCTATGATTTGTTTTAAATCTGCTTGTTGTTTTAGTATTATTTGAAAGGGTAAATAACTATTCCATTTATCCGTTCCACCTCACCCATGATTTTAAAAACCTCTCTTATCTCCTCTCAGTCATCTCTTTTCCAAGCTGAAGAGCCCTAACCTGTTCAGCCTTGCTTCATAAAGCAGCCGCTCCTTCCCCTTTATCATTTTGGTTGCTCTTCACTGTTCCTTTACTAGTTTTGCTATGACCAGGCCTAGATTTGTCAATAGGCACAGTAGGCCTGTGCCTAGGACAGCAGACATCTGGGAGACAGCAGGCAGAGCAAAAAAAATGTCCTGCCTCCTAGCAGTAAAAAAAACCCCTCTGATATTTGCCCACCACGGCCAAGGAAGAACTGCCACTCTCTCAGCAAATGTGGGGCCAAAGGAGATCTACAGCACCCACCACTTGCCTGACGGGGCCCTCAAGCTAAGGAGAGCCCTGGCACTTTCCGCCCAAGTTCGATCCTGCACCAGGGCCAAACTGATCCGCTACAGCAACAGTCACTACCACTGTCCGCCACCATCCCCTTGCGCTGACATGGTCCGCAGTAGGGCCACACAGAACTGTCGGCTCCACCGCCATCCACTCTGCCAGCCCGCCCTTGTTCACTCTATCGCCCCTCCATCCTTTGACGGGAATGAATCAGGGTAATAAGCCCATGCCATCACAGTAGCCCCACCCCCTCCTCCCAATGTAGCCCAGGTCCAAATGAAAATTTACTGCTGCTTCCCCCTTCCTCTCCGAGCCAGCTTAGGCGGGACCAAAACACCGCTCCTGCTACTGTTCCCCACAGCTTCCTTGAGCCACCAAGGTGAGGGGCAGAATCACAGAGTAGAGTGGCGAGAGTGGTTAAGACTTCTAACCGGCTCCTGCTGCACCATTTAAACAGCTAATGTGATCTGCATGGGAACTAAGTCTATTCCACGCTACTGATGCTATTAATAGCAGTGGCTATTTTCTAAGTCAACTTAATTAATAGCAGGTAATGGACTTCTCCTCCAAGAACTCGTCCAATCCTTTTTTAAACCCAGCTACACTAACTGCAATAACCACATCCTCTGACAACAAATTCCAGAGTTTAATTTTGCGTTGAGTGAAAAAGAACTTTCTCCGATTCGTTTTAAATGTGCCAGATGCTAACTTCATGAAGTGCCCCCTAGTCCTTCTATTATCTGAAAGAGTAAATAACCAACTCACATTTACCCATTCTAGACCTCTCATGATTTTAAACACCTCTATCATATCCCCACTCAGCCGTCTCTTCTCCAAGCTGAACAGGCCTAACCTCTTCAGCCTTTCCTCATAGGGGAGCTATTCCATCCCCTTTATCATTTTAGTCGCCCTTCTCTGTACTTTCTCCATCGCAACTATATCTTTTTTGAGATGCGGCGACCAGAATTGTACACAGTATTCAAGCTCAGTTACGGCTTTGCCCTTCAAGGGCAAGTTGTTGATCGGTAGGACCTAGAACACATCATGAAGCATCTGGGGGATTCTAAGGTGCATAAGTTGCCATAGAATAAGCCAAAAGGAAGAGACGGTTTCTTGGCTTGCCCTAGGTTTCAAGACAGGTGGAGATTTCGCCAAGCTAAGGGGTCCGGTGGGCCTCAAAAGCAGCCCGCAGGAAGATCTCAGTCTTGGGGGTCAGTCCTTTTGGGGTGGCAGAAGGCCATCCAGGGACAATGCGGATGCAGGAGCAGCGAAGTCCTCACAATGAAATGAGGCTAGTCCACTCTTCGGTTCCGGTTGTTGGCAGGCATCTAACACTCTTTTTCGAGGAGTGGGCCAAGATTACCTTGGACCAGTGGGTCTTAAGTGTGGTAAAAGATTGCTATGCATTAGAATTTGCTCGTCCCATTCAGTATGCCTTTCTAGAGTCCTCCTTGTGGTCCTCTTTCCAAGTGCGTAGCGGTCCAAAGTACTGTGGATCGCCTCAGACGGTTGGCAGCCATAGTGCCGGTTCTGCAAAGAGAGCAAAAGACTGGGAGGTACTACATTTACTTCATGATGCCAAAGATGGAAGGTTCTTTTCGCCCAATTCTGGACCTGGAAAGGTTGAATATAGCCCTCAAAATACCATGGTTTCACATGGAGATTCTGCAGTCAGTGATTGTGGTGGAATGAAAAGAAGGGTTCCTGGCGTCATTAGTTCTAACAGAAGTTTATCTGCATATAGCCATCAGACAAGAACACCAGGGATTTCTCCACTTTATGATTCTAGGAGAGCATTTCCAGTTTCAGGCACTTCCATTCAGTTTGGCAACAGCACCGTGCATGTTTACCAAGGTGATGATGGTGGTGGCAGTGACCTTATGAAGGGAAAGGGTGCTGGTACATCCATACTTGGATGACTGGTTGATCCATGCAAAGTCAGAGGATCTCTGCTTGCAGTCAGTGCAGAAGGTGCTATGACGCTTGCAGTAGTTAGGTTGAGTGGTGAACTTGGCGAAGAGTCATCTCACCCCTTCCCAGACCCTGAAGTATCGGACGTTCGGTTCGAGACGCAGGAAGAAAGGGTGTTCCTGATGGAAGAGAGGATCTTGAAATTGCAGGGGCAGATCCAGCACCTGCTGGAACTGCAGATTCTCAGAGCATGGGACTATTTGTAGGTCCTGGGCTCCATGGCATCCATGTTGGTATTAGCCCCTTGGGCTTTCGCTCACATGTGGTCTCTTCAGAGGGCTATCTAGGTGGAATCCGTTATCGGAGGAGCTTCATTTTCATCTCCCACTCGAGGGAGAAGTCAGGGAGAGCCTCTGTGGTGGCTTCTGCATTCCAGTCTGGAATGTTGTGTACAGCGAGAGATTCCGGATTGAGTGCTAGTTACTATCGATGCTAGTTTTTCGGGCTGGGGCGCGATGTGTCAGGATCAGTTGGCAGAGGACCAGTGGTTGAAGAAAGAGGCTGGTTGGTCTATCAATAGAGTAGAGACCAAAGCGGTCAAACTTGCTTTACGTGTTTTTCTACCTTTGGTACGCAGACGTCCAGTCAGAGTTTTGTTGGACAATGTGTTGACGGTGGCTTACATCAACCGACAGGGAGGTACCAAGAGTTAGGCAGTGGTTCAGGAGGCTCAGGAGTTGATGGTCTGGGCGGAGCAGCACTTGGAGTGAATAGTGGTCTCTCACATTGTCGGGGTAGACAATGTTCAGGCGGACTTTCTCAGTCGGAAGACGTTGGACCCCAGAGAATGGGAGTTGTCAGAAAGGGCCATGAGTCTAATTCACAACAGATGGGGCCCCCCCCCAATCTGGACCTGATGGCGACAAAATGGAATGCCAAGGACTCCCATTTCTTCAGCAGGAGGAGGGAGCAAGAAATGGAGGATATTGATGCCCTGGTGCTACTGTGGTCCCAAGGAGTTTTCTGTATGTGTTTCCTCCTTGGCCGCTAGTGGGCAAGGTGATATGGAGGACAGAAAAACATTCAGGAAATGTGATTCTGGTGGCTCCATCGTGGCCTCATCATCCATGGTTCACAGATCTTGTAAACAAAGCCATAGACGGGCCTCTAAGATTCGGTCATCTGTTGGATCTTCTCCACCAAGATCCAATATTTTCGGATCAGGACCGTGAGTCGGTCTCTCAGCCTGGCTTTTGAGAGGAGAAGGCTGAGGAAGAAAGGTTATCCCGAGTCAGTCATTACCACATTGTTGCAGACCAGGCAGTCTTCCACATCTTTAGCTTATGTTTGCGTTTGGAAGGTCTTTGACTCTTGGTGAATTGCCAACGGAGTGCACAGTATTGCACATTTTGAATTTCCTTCAGAGAGGTTTGGTTAAGGGTCTGGCTTATAACTTCTAAAGGTACAGAGTTGTTTTGAGTTGCTTTGAGTTGTTTTTGAGGTAGCTTGCAGGGCCATGCTCTGTCGGCACATTCAGATGTGATACGATTCCTGAGGGGAGCAAAGAGTTTGCGGACTTCGGATAGGAAGGCGTGTCCATCCTGGAACCTTAAACTGGTCATTAAGGGATTGTGTGAGGCTCCATATGAGCCACTCAGAAGGGCATCTTTGAAGGACTTGACACTGAAGGTGGTCTTCCTGGTTGCTATATACTCGGCCAGGAGGATTTCAGAGAGCCAGGCTTTGTCATGTTGGGATCCTTTTCTTCAGATTTCGGAGTCGGGGGTGTCATTGCGTACGGTGCCTTCCTTCCTGCCCAAAGTGGTCTCACTGTTTTATATCAATCAGACGGTGGAGCTTCCGGTGTTTCTGGATTTGAATTCCTCACCTCATGCAAGAGAGCTTAGGCTGTTGGATGTGGGGAAGGCATTGTTGTGCTATCTGAAGGTTACAAATGATTTTCAAAGATCAGACCACCTCGATGGCTTAAAGAGACAATTGATTCGGCGTACATATCTACAGGTTGCCCAATGCCTAAAGGGTCGAGGGCGCATTCAACACATGCTCAGGCGGCCTCCTGGGCCGAGGCACAGCAAGCATCTCTACAGGAAATTTGCAGGGCAGCAACTTGGAAATTGCTACACACTTTTGCCAGATACTATTGCTTGGGAGTTTTGGAGAGAATGTTCTGTGAGCGGGACTCTCGGGGTACCATCCAGTCTAGGGATGCTTGCATACATCCCAGGAGTCTGGACTGATCTGAGTACATACAGGGAAGGGAAAATTGGTTCTTACCTGCTAATTTTCAATCCTGTAATACCACAGATCAGTCCAGAGACCTGCCCAGTGTTGAGGAAAGGAGAGTCTTCAAATCATTCTGCTGTTTATATGCTGCAGAGTTATTGGAGGTTATCATGCTGTTTTGTTTTGTTCTATATCCTCTTTAAGGATCAATTTTCAGTTGGTTACATCACCGGCTCCTGTTCATTGGGAGGTACAATTAGTGCTTCAGTTTGGGATTTCATCTTGGCTTGGATACAGGTCAATACTGAGGGACTGCAGATGGTACACTATGTTAAGTACAGCTTCAGTAAAACTTTGTCTGTCTCCATCTGTTGGCAGGAATGCAAAACCCAGGAGTCTGGACTGATCTGTGGTACTACAGGAATGAAAATTAGCAGGTAAGAATCAAGTTTCCTTTAACTCATGGCTTTATCGGTATTTGGACTGCTGCTTACACTGAACTGAACAATAAACCAAGGGGTTTTTAACATTTCAAATCTGAGAAATAAGAGACATGTTTACCTCCCATTGAAATGCATTGGACTAGATGAATTTTTCTTGAGAGGTCAGATCTGGAAAATGGGTTTGTGACTTAAAATGGAAACCCATCCTGCCTAATAAGGAACAGCTAGTAAATCAATGGTCTCGTACACACCATGGAGTAGGTTGCTTTCCGTAAAGTCTTCCTTTCCCTCAAAATCCTTGGGATCCTTATGAAGATAGTTGGCAATATTTTCATTCAAGTACCAGGATTCATTTTCATCAAACATCATGAACAGCAAAGCAAATTCTCGATCCACATCTTTCCTCAAACCCTTGTTGTTTAATGTTCCTCTTCTACAGGTTATTAATGGGCCAACCAGGCCACTGTACATGTCCTGTAATTAGATTAAGATGTTTACAGGTCCTTGCAGACACACAAGTAAAATATTTTATTAGGCAGCAAAAATTGCTAATGGCAGCCAAAATATTTTTATCACAGATTCATCGTAACATTGGCGCTCACTTGTGCAAGGAACATCCACTCAACAGTTGAATGTGGGGCTTTAAGGGGGACATGTTATGCAAATATGTAAAATTGTGCAAGTATTATCCTCCTCTTCAGCAAATCGGACAGAACACTGGTAGGTCTCAAAGGGGCAAAATCACTAAATGGAATGCTAAAAATATTTAGTGTGTTATATGTAAGGGTTCTGCCCATTTGTTCCTTTTTAACTGTAAACCGATGCGATGTGTAAACGGTCATCGGTATAAAAGAAACTTTAAATAAATAAATAAATAAATAAATGAGAGGAAGAGCATGCACAAAGTAAAGGTCATGTGCTAAAAGAAGCACAGGCCATTTACTATATGCGTGATCTGCATTTTTACATCCCCTGTGCTAACTGGCTCAAAGTGCAGAGACTAGTTGGCACGGAGGCATGCCCAACCCTGGCAAGGCATGCAGCTCTTCCAGCCCCCAATCACTCCTCCCCCAACAAGAAAATCTCTGGGCTCCACACCCCCCTCTCTACAGAGCATTCTCCCTTCCCTTGAAGGCCAACACCTGCAGCCCTTCTCCCTGCTGAAATTCTAAGAACCACGTGAGGTCAGCCAGTGCCATTTTGAATGGCGGAGCCAAAGAGCAGGAATGCTCTCCTGCCCCCTTCAACTACTATAGTAGATGATTAATTAGGTGGGGATACTGGCCTGAAGGGACAGGTGAGAAACGATTGGCCTAGATGAGCCTGATTCTGCCAGGTGGGACTTATGGGAGCCAATGTTGGCCGTTTAACATAGTGTTTTGCACCAGAAAATGCCCTGGTTAGAATGACCATATTAATGGGCATTAAGCAGCTGGTTTTAACATGGCATAGTACATTGGCCCCGAATTTCCTTTAATACTTGCCAGCACTCAAAGGCTTCCCTACTCTTCTTAAATAGTATCTGAAGAACATACCCTTTATATTTTTGACCTGATCAGTTTCTGAGCAATCCACTCCAACAAGGCATCTACAGCTTTGGTATGTTTGGGTCCATGAGTAAAAGTCATCTTCCACTACTCAATAACACAGAGGCTGGAGACATGTTGTAGACTATCAGACTTATTGAGGCATAAGCTTTCAAGGACAAGTGTGCACGTTGTCATCTCCGACAGCCTATGCCTCGATATATCTGTTAGTATCTAAGTGCCACCATCTCTGGGTCATTTCTGCTACTACAGGCCACACAGCTCCTCCTCTGGAGGTTTTAATGCATGATAAAGAAAACATTCTCTGGTAACCTTTCATGCAGTAAAACAAGCACAATTTCCCATGCATAACCTGCAACTATGATCACTGGACTGTACCTTCACAAAGTTCGCAGACGAATAGTAAACCCAGCTAATACAGTTGGGGTCATCACTGCCTGGACCTGATCTTTCTGGCACATTCCACCTGTATATGTTTATTTCTCCTGAAATATTAAGAAAAGGGTTATATTTAAAGTCAATGACAGTACTATATTTTATTTATTTAGATTTATATTCCACTTTTCACACTTTTTTCAGTGCTTCAAAGTGGATTACATTCAGGTATTGTAGGTATTTCCCTATCCACAGAGGGCTTACAGTCTAAGTTTATACCTGAGGCAATGGAGGGTAAAGTGACTTGCCCAAGGTCACAAGGAGCAACAGTGGGACTTGAACCCTGGTCTGTAGCCCACTGCTCTAACCACTAGGCTACTCCTCCACTCCACTATACTAGTGAAGGGAAGACTATGCTAATGGTTTTTTTTTTTTCACTTAGCTTTTTCAGTTAAAAAAAAAAAAGCCTTTGGAATCAGCAATATTACTAATGCACATCATTCTATAATGCAATGTGACTGTTTCTGCAGAAGGATTATCTTGAACTCTTATAAAGACATTCGGCTTTACCTGCAGCTGAGTTCTCATTAAGGTATGTGGATGAAGCAAGGGAACTAAACTGGTTCAACAAGAGGAAAAAAATATCCAGGGAGCAGAATGTAAGACTCAGGCAGAGTCTTTCGGAAGCAGACATCATCAAAGAGCAGAACAAGACTGTAAACACAGAATAGGATGGCAGAGAAATGCTGCAAAGGTCCATCCAGGCTGCTCATTTTCCCTTCTCACTGCAATAGCGCAGACTACTCTTGATCTCAGGTTTCACCCTTATTTTACAAACCATGACAGACACTGTGTGCCTGTCCTCCCACGCACTTTTCAATTTTGCTACCGTTTTTTTTGTCCCCCCACAGCCTCCATTGGGAAGCTTCTCCATGCATCCTCTGCCTTCTCTGTGAAGAGATGCCTTCTTGCATTATTCCCGAGGACACTCCCTTCTAACCTCCTAGCAGGGGGTGGTGCTGTAAACAAATATCCATAAACAAAATGTGATTTGTAACCAGGAGAATGCATAAATATGAGCTGTAAGTCACCAAGCAGCTTTATCTAGAGCAACTGGAAAGTCTCAGTTCTGCAGAGCTTCTTTCATGCCGGAGGCAATTCTTTACAACCCAGCCAAGAAGAAGTGCACTTACAAACACACCCAGAACTCAGCATTGTGCTTAGCCTCTGTTCACTATGGCAGTGCTTCCCAACCTTTTTTTATTTTGTAGCACATCAAACCACATTTTGCACAATTATCACTCCTCCCCCACCCCCACACACTGGCAGCAGGAGAACACTTTTTTTTTCCCAGTGTGTACACATTCTGCCTGCATCAATCTGTGACATCTGTACGTGAGAAACCAGCCAATCCTGTCAGATTACAGGGTCCCCACACATTCAACCTCAGATTGAAGCTGGCAGGAGAGATGCAAGCAGGTAAGAAGCAGTGCCTTTCTCCTTCCAGTGGGAAAGAGGGAGATAGGGTAAGATTACCAGAGTTTCTGATGGTGAATTTGGGACAAGAAGTTCATTTTGGTAGGAGGGAAAAAGTCTGGTGGACTGTCCCCGTGGAAAATTGCAGTAATCTACACTCAAAGTACACCCCAAAAGCACATTCTATAAATGCTGTTACCACAAAATATTTTGGGGGCCCAATATATGAAAGCTTCATGCTGGTGGGTTATGTCCTACATACAAAAAGATAATTATATATCAGAAAGTCAAAATGAGCCAACAAAATTCAACTCTTCCCAATACGTAACCTTTATGTGGGAGACATGTCCAGGTCAGATACTTATTTTATACTGATTAATTATTAACGTAGGGATCCTGTTAGTCCCCCTACTAGGATTTAGTTATAGGAGGATACCATTGTGGTGGGAGAGACAAAGAAGTAATCTTGTGGGTTTGGAGCTCGCCCATGTGGGAGTTGGTGATGGTGAGTCCCTCTGGCTTACAGAAGCTTGACATCATTTTACTGTGTGGATTCTTTTTTGCTTTTGCACAGTCAGCATGTCTTGGCTGTCCTCTGAGGTGGGTTTTTTTTTCTTTTTCTTTTTCCTAGTGAATTAGTTATGGCTCCATGGAGAGCTATTGTCTGGATGGGAGTTTCTTTCCATCCTCCCAGTCCATCCTTTAATCTTTCATTAATTTAATTAAGTTTGAAGTTCCCACTTACTTGGGACTCAGTTAAGCTTATTTAATTTTGCTCTTCAATCAAATGGGAGGGGTTCCCTTCATGCAAGAGGAATCTGTGATGATCAAGATCCAAGGAGAGGATGACTTTCAGCCATCCCGTGGACAGAGGAGAGAGAGGAGAGGTGTTGGACCCATCCAGGGCCCAGGTTAACATCTACTAAAGATTGGAAGAAGAGGAGTAAGAAGTATCACCCTGATACTGTAAAAGGAGAGACAGAGGAGAAAGCTACAAGAAGGAGGTAGGAGAGAAATGATTACATAAAATGAATCCCATCTTTGATACTTCGTCTGTATTGGAGGGAAGCACCAAGGCTTTGCCCTGTATCCAATGAGCGGGAAGAAATCATTAAATGAAAGCGCTAAAACTGGATTTAACATCTGACTTTGAGAAAGACTATAAAAAGTCACAAACTTGTTAAAAGCACCCATAGCACCTTGAAAGTGAAATACACAACTGTGAAGACTTTAAATCATCCTTTGCATTTTATCAGTAGAAGAGAATTGCTGGAAACCACCAAATACCCCCCATGTGTTTTATTCCGTACTGACTTTAATACTCATTTATGCTGTTATCATCAGTGCTGTGTGCAAATGACTTTAATATGAGAAAACTAAACGTAATGTGAAGGGCCTTGAAAGGAAATCCCCTGCAGTAGATCTTATGGCATCATAACAGTGTTCCATTAAAAACAGAAATTCAAGATATGGAACTAGCATCCGGGTTCAATATTAATATTCTCTATCATGTAATAAAAGTTTCCAACTTTTGATGTCTCTGACTTGCTTTTCTGGCTGATTGCAGATTTTTTCCCCCTCATTCTCAGGTCTGCTCTCTGCTCCTTTTTTGTTTTCCCCTCTCTATCTGGTCTCCTCTTTCCTTGAGAGGATATTTAAATACTTTGCTTTCCTCGATGCTCTCCTTTCCTCATTCTTAGTCCTTTTTCTCCTACTCTCTCTCCATTCCTCATTCCTTTTCTCTTCCATCATGACCCCAAATTCCCCTACCTTTAAATCCAGGATCCTCTCTCATCCCCTCTCTTTCTATTCCTGATTCATTTCCCCATCTGTATGTTCCCAGTAACTGGTCCTCTCTCTCTATTCTGGGTCCTCCTTCCCTCTTCATCACCCTGCCTCTTACCCAGGGCCTTTCTCCTTTCTTCCTCTTCCTCAGTTCCTGGTCTTCTCTTTCTCTCCTGTCTCCTGCCCCCACCTGGTACTTCCCTTCTTCTCCTTCATACCGGATCCCCCCCCCTCTCCCCTAGTATGGTCCAGCTTTTCCTTCCAGACCTCTCCCTGCCCCCCTCACCTCAGTCAGCAGCAGCAGCAGTGCATAAAACGGTATCAGCATCCCCCTGCCTCCCCCCTACAAGCATTCACCCCTTCCCTTCTCACAAAACATTCTCATCTGGCTGCATCTCTGGCTGATTGCTTACTGTGCGGTCAGAATACGAGTCCCAACACCCTGCAACACCGACATCTAAGGCCTGTGGCAGCCACTCTCCAAGCAAACATAACACAGCAGAGAAGAGCCCTGCACCCCAGAAAGCAGGAGGGGGTGAGGAGTGGGGAGGGGCTTGAACAGCGAGCAGAGGCTCCTCTCTACCATTCACGGCTGCTGTGCGGGCTCCCTGCACCTGCCCCTCCCCCTCCCCTCTGGTCTTTCTCAGGGCTGTCTGGTTGCCATGGGATGGGGAAGGGAGGGGCCGAAGCAGCAAGCACTGAGCCCAGGGAGGAGGATCATGCTGAGCCTGTCAGGCAAAGCAAGGAGGCACAGGAAAAACTCTGCCATGACACCGCCAGTACAGGAGAAGCTCTGCACTAAAGGTGTCAACCCTGGCTCTGCAGTATGAACTGTGGAGAGGGGGGAGAGGCTCACTTTGGACAAGACAAATCTTCCTGTCTCTCTTCTACCTGCCCCCTCAAAATCCCTGTTCCATCACCTTTTATCCACTCACTTTCCCTTTTAGCCCTCTTCTATGTCTCTCCCCGCCTCTTTTTTTTTTTTTGTTTCTTTTTCTCTCTGTTATCTCCTTCTCTTCTTTCCCTCTGCTGTCTCTCTAACTCCTCCTCACCTCTTTTTGCAGGATCCTGCAGCTCTTCCACCTAATTCTAAGCAGGACTAGGTGGGGCCACACCTGGCTTGGCAGAAGCCTCCCAATTTCAATCAGTTACTGAGATATGTTTGTGCATGCCCTCTCTAGCTGTTGTTTGTTTGGTTACAACTAGGGAGAGGGACTTTTCTAGTGTCACTCCAAATCTCTGGACTACGTTAACTGAATTTAAAAGAAGCAAAAAATTCTTATCTACATGTGTAATTATGGGGGGGGTTGGGTAAATTTTCAAAATGTTTATGCATATAAGAACTGGACGCTACGTGCACAAGAAGAAAGTACGTGCGTGAGTAGTGTTTCGCAAGATCACAAAGTATGCATTGACTAGAAGTGTTGCATGTGACCGTTAAACTGAAAAGGGGGCAGTTTATGGGCATTCTGGGGCAGGGAGGTTTGTGCAACTGGACAAGTTACTATTTTGAGATCAGTATTCGCTCATACATTACTAAGCTTGTATGCACACTTTTACCTGCTAATTGAGTCACGGAAGTGAAAGTGCAGCTATTTACTGTCTGCAGTTTTTGCATGGAAGGTGAACTGATGGTGATGTCAGGTGATTGCATACTGTGCCCGCAAGTAAGTTTTTGTATAAGCAGAGTATACGCAGTCTCTATCAAATACACGCATAAACCCGCCTTCATCGGGGTCATGCCCTGCAGTCTGTGAATGGAGACTGCAGGGCACTAGCCAACTTGATGCAGCATCTGAAAAATGCATGGATTGGTGCTATGGAGAGCTAGGGGAGAATTGTGCGTTCCTAGTACTCAACAGCATCGGGTGCCCACAACTGCAACGGGCGCTCAGTACGAGCATCTGTTTTTTACCCCATTTCTTCTGGCCGATTTTGCTGAGATTGCTGAAGACGCCCATAGCTAAGCGCCCCTTGCTATGGGCGTCTTAAATGATGCATCTAGAAGAGTTTTGTTTTTTTTTTAAAGTCAAGCCAATATACATTTATTTTTCAATACCGCAAGCAGTAAATTAAAGTGTCCCTTGACTCGTGGATTGACTTCATGCCGCCTGCAGAGCTGGAGTTAAACTTTCCACGTTAAAAAATGTGCATTGGGCGCCCAGCGATTTTCTGCATCGGGGGTAATAGCTAATAGCCTCATCTACATGGAATTTACATGCGATGGGCGCTATTGGCTACCCATTTATTTGGGCTCGTGTTTTTGACGCGCTAATCTAGTGCTAGTCTAGTGTGTCCAAAATGTGCGTCTAACCGCATATAAACCTGTGCGCTAGGCTGGGCGCACTTTACTGAATTGGCTCCTAAGTAGGTACCTGAGGTAATGACAGATTAAGTGACTTGCTAAAGATCAATTGGGATGTTAGAAGGAGAAACAGAATTTGAACTCTGGTTTCCCTACTTCACAGCCTATGGCTCTAACCACTAAGCAACTCCTTTCTCTACCACAGAGCATTGATAACCAAATGTTTCCATTTGGGACCTACTCAAAAACTATTGCAAAAATATCAAATCCACCAAAAAAATATAATTGTGCCAAATTCTGTAGTAAACTCTAAGGCTAATAAGAAGTAACTGAATATTTTTCTACCTTGCTTTGCGCATATATTTTGGAAAGTTGGGTTACAAATTCTATAAATATAAACCTTCCCCTACTAGAGATGACCACTTCCACCTTCTCCCCCCCTGATTCCAGCTCCCTGCCATAGTGTTGGTCCAGCGTCAGCCCTTGTTCCCTCCCATAATGCATCACTGACTGAAGCGGCACAAGCAGCAGGGCCCGAGTAGGGAGTATTTGCGCTCACAGTCCACCCAGTCGCTACCCCCCTCCCACAACCCGGAGCATGTGCTTTCTCCTTACATAAGAAACACGGGCATGGGGAGCAGAGGAAGGCAGCTCCACGGACCATGAGCGCAAGCTCTCCTCTGTTTGTGTGGGCCAGCCAGAGAGAGGGTGGAGAATTTGGGACTGCTTATAATGCTGGGCCTGTAAGCAGCCACCCTTACTTTATTTTTATGACTGACATGCAAACATAAAGGGGTAGATTTTTTTAAAAATATGAGCGTGCGTCCATGTGCGCGCGCATGTTATAAAATCCAGGGCGGCGCATGCAAGGGGGGGGGGGCGGGTAAAAATTTGCACGTTTCGTGCGGCAACAAGATTGGGCCTCCCCTAGTTCCCTCCCAGTCTGCTCCAATTAAGGCGCATAACCCCCGTTTTTCCCACGCACAGGGGATTTAAAATTTAGCTGAATGTACACAGTAAAAAGTAAAAAATATACGTTCCCTGTACGTACCCGGATAAGTCCAGACTACTGGGTTTTGCCTCCCCTCCAGCAGATGGAGACAGAGAAGTTTTAACGGACTCCGTCCTATACCCCTCAGGTGCCACCTACAGTCTGTCAGTATTTCTCTGTCTCCAGCAGATGGTGGAGAAGCAAAACCTTTAGTCTGGGTTTAGTGTTAGGTTTTTAGTTTTGTTGGCATTCGTTCCTTAGGGAATCTTAAAAAAAAAAAAAAAAAAAGAAAGGACAAGAATTTAGTAAAAAAAAAAAAAAAGCGAGATGGTATCCCTTTAAGCTTCCCACTGGGTTGTTAGGTCCTGGTGGGACCATCCCCCCTGGTAAGAGAGGCTCTGGAGCAGAGGGTTGGGAGCCCTGTAACTGCTCGTGGCTGAGGGTGATACCGGGGAGCCTAGTTCACTCACCCTCTGAAGATCTGCACACAGGAAAAAAAACAACACTGAGGTGATTTATTTAATTTCTGAGCCGGCCTAGGGCTCTCTTTCGGCCCTCCTTCCTTCCGATGCTGTTTCCGCTGTCCTTTTCAGTTCCTATGAGCTTCCGGGGGTTTGTCTTGGTCGTGCTGGTTCTTCTTTCGGGCCCCGATCTTAATTTAGCTCGGGGATCATGCCGCATGGTGTGGCCTGCAGGCCGGAGTTTGTACCGGGTGCTTGAGGGGAAAGCTCTTCGGGGAAGCCGATTCCGGCGAAATCGTATCGCAGCAGCTCCAAAGCACGCAGGGACTCTGGGAAGGCAGAATTGCTGCGGCAGCCTCAGGACCCTTTTCTCCTCAGCGCAGGTACTGAAGCCTTACTACGAATGCTCAGGGAGCAGGAGAAGGCTACCCTGGGGGAGGGGAGCTCTCCGCCACCTCTTTCGCCGTGTCCTGCTGCCCCTGGGGGGGCGACTTGCAGGCAGTGCAGATCTCTTCCTCAGAGGAGGAACAGGGGAAGGACTTGGATGAGTCTCCTTCCTCATTCTCCTCTGATTTTGCTTTGTTGCTGCATAAAGCCTTCAAAGCACGAAAAGCAGCAAAGAGCCAGGGTACTAAGGTACCCCGTGAGGTCCCGCTGTCACTGGGGGATGGGACAGGAGCTTCATCACTCCACAAGAGTACCAAGTCACACAGTGGCATAGAAGCCCCCAAGGCCAAACACCCTCTCCGGTCCTTTTCATGTCAGGTGGACAGTTCAGATACGGACGGGGTGGATGAAGGCGAGTCTCCTCTGCAAGCCCCTGGTGAGGGACC